>NC_092169.1:35265000-35307500 GCF_045791955.1 Oncorhynchus clarkii lewisi | reverse complement strand
GGGGCATGCTTATTTAAGATGGTGAGGAAAGCACTTTTAAAGAATAACCAGGCATCCTTTACTGGCGAGATGAGGTCAATATCCTTCCAGGATACCCGGGCCGGGTCGATTAGAAAGGCCTGCTTGCTGAAGTGTTTTTGTGAGCGCTTGACAGTGATGAGGGGTGGTCGTTTGACTGCAGACCCATTTCGGACGCAGGCAATGAGGCAGTGATCGCTGAGATCCTGGTTGAAGACAGCAGAGGTGTATTTGGAGGGCAGGTTGGTTAGGATGATATCTATGAGAGTACCCTTGTTTACGGATTTGGGGTTGTACCTGGTAGGTTCATTGATACTTTGTGTGAGATTGAGGGCATCAAGTTTAGATTGTAGGATGGCCAGGGTGTTAAACATGTTCCAGGTTAGGTCATCTAACAGCACGAGCTCTGAAGATAGATGGGGGGCAATCAATTCACATATGGTGTCCAGGGCACAGCTGGTGGCAGATGGTGGTCTATAGCAAGCGGCAACGGTGACAAACTTGTTTCCTGAAGGACTGACTTTTATAAGTAGAAGCTCAAATTGTTTGGACACAGACCTGGATAGTAAGACAGAAGTCTGCAGGCTATCGCTGCAGTAGATTGCAACTCTGTCCCCTTTGGCAGTTCTATCTTGTCGTAAAATTTTGTAGTTAGGGATGGAAATTTCAGGGTTTTTGGTGGTCTTCCTAAGCCAGGATTCAGACACGGCTTTTATGGTTACAGAAGTCAACAAATGAGAGCGCCTGGGAATGGGAGTGGAGCTGGGCACTGCAGGGCCTGGATTAACCTCTACATCATCAGAAGAACAGAGGAAGAGTAGGATAAGGGTACGGCTAAAGGCTATCTTAACTGGTTGTCTAGTACGTTTGGAACAGAGACTAAAAGGAACATGTTTCTGGGCACTTTAGAATAGATTCAAGGCATAATGTACAGACAAAAAGGTATGGTAGAATGTGAATACAGTGGAAGTAAACCTAGGCATTGAGTGATGATGAGAGAGATATTGTCTCTAGAAACATCATTTAAACCAGGTGAGGTCACTGCATGTGTGGGAGGTGGAACTAAAGGGTTAGCTAAGGCATATTGAGCCGGGCTCGAAGCTCTACAGGTTGAGGCATGCGTAGCCGAGTGATCATAGGGGTCCAGTGAGTAGCTAGGCGGTCTGGAGACATGGCGATTCAGACAGCTAGCGGTGCCGGGGCTAGCAAGCTAGCAGAGGCGCCTTAGAGGGACGTTGCGACGGAAGAAGTCTGTTGTAGTAAAAGGGTCCAGGCCAATTGACAAAATAGGTATAATGGCCCAAGAAATTGGCCGATGGGCCTCTTCAGCTAACAGTCCGATAAGCTCTAGATAGCTAGCGGGCCGCGGCTAGCAGGCTAGCATATGGGCATTCAGGGGACGTCACGACGGACGAGCCTGTTGAAAAAAAACCTTCGGCAGATTACATTGGTTGTCCAGTCGTGATGGATCAGCGGGGCTCCGTATCGGCTGTAAAAGGGGTCCAGGCCAATTGGCAAAATAGGTATTGTAGCCCAAGAAGTAGCTGATGGTCCTCTTCAGCTAGCCGGGAGATGGGCCTAGCATAGGCTAGCTCCAGGCTAATTGGTACTTGCTTCGGGACAGTGACATTAGCCAGAAGTGGCCACTCGGATAGCAGCTAGACCACCTGCGATGGTCCATGTGAAAAGGTTGAGAGCTTGCGGTAGGAATCCGGAGATATGGAGAAAAATAAGTCCGATATGCTCTGGTTTGAATCGCACTGTGCAGACTGGCAAGAGTTGTGGTAAAGTGGTAAAGGTTAGCTGATGGCCGCTAGCGGTGGCTAGCTGACTAGTAGCTAGTAGCTAGTTAGCTGGCTGGCTTCTGTTGGGGTTTCCGGTTTACAGGAAGAAAAAAAAAGAAATAGCAGATCCATACCACATTGGGTGAGACGGATTTCAGGAGAGTATGTTGATGTTGAGGTTAAGAAAAATATTTAAAAAATATAAGCGAAGAAAAAATATATAAAAAGATAAGACGAAGACACGTGTGATGACAATACAACAGAACAGATGAACAGGAATGACATTTACTCTTAACTGGTGGCCAAAATAAATATATCTTAAAGCCACACCCCTACTAAGCCATGCCTCCACTTTAGTAATCCTCCAGGAACCCGTCGCTAGATTGAACCATTAAGGGTTCCTCCAAGAACCCCTCAACTAACCGAAGGTGCAAATATGAACCATTGACTGGCAATAATTTCCTTCAGGATCTCCAGGGTTCCTCAAGTCACTACTGATTATAAGAGTCTATAGAACCCATACAAAACCAAATTCCTTAATTGTTATTGTTGTGTAAATTGACACATTGAATCAGGTGTGCTAGTCATGCAACAGCTGGGGCTCCCTGAGGAGAAAATTGAGGAACTACTGATTTAGTCAACTGCTCAAATGATACAAGGCCATACGTGAGTATTTTACAACAGATCACTGTATTTTACGACACCATCACTGGGCATTGTCATATGTAACATGTAATAGCATACCACAACAGATTAGATCAACTGGAATTACACTCACAGGTTTGAATATCGGTGACCGTGGCTGGGGGGAGACAGGGAGGGGAGGGTGATTGGAGGGGAGTCCAGTGGAATGGGATATGGGAAGGGGAGGCGAGGGTGAATGGAGGGGAGTCCAGTGGTATGGGAAGGGGAGGTGAGGGTGAATGGAGGGGAGTCCAGTGGAATGAGGTATGGGAAGGGGAGGTGAGGGTGAATGGAGGGGAGTCCAGTGGTATGGGAAGGGGAGGTGAGGGTGAATGGAGGGGAGTCCAGTGGTATGGGAAGGGGAGGTGAGGGTGAATGGAGGGGAGTCCAGTGGTATGGGATATGGTAAGGGGAGGTGAGGGTGAATGGAGGGGAGTCCAGTGGAATGGGATATGGTAAGGGGAGGTGAGGGTGAATGGAGGGGAGTCCAGTGGTATGGGATATGGTAAGGGGAGGTGAGGGTGAATGGAGGGGAGTCCAGTGGTATGGGATATGGTAAGGGGAGGTGAGGGTGAATGGAGGGGAGTCCAGTGGTATGGGATATGGTAAGGGGAGGTGAGGGTGAATGGAGGTGAGTCCAGTGGTATGGGAAGGGGAGGTGAGGGTGAATGGAGGGGAGTCCAGTGGTATGGGAAGGGGAGGTGAGGGTGAATGGAGGGGAGTCCAGTGGTATGGGATATGGTAAGGGGAGGTGAGGGTGAATGGAGGGGAGTCCAGTGGTATGGGATATGGTAAGGGGAGGTGAGGGTGAATGGAGGGGAGTCCAGTGGTATGGGAAGGGGAGGTGAGGGTGAATGGAGGGGAGTCCAGTGGTATGGGATATGGTAAGGGGAGGTGAGGGTGAATGGAGGGGAGTCCAGTGGTATGGGAAGGGGAGGGGAGTCCAGTGGTATGGGAAGGGGAGGTGAGGGTGAATGGAGGGGAGTCCAGTGGTATGGGAAGGGGGGGTGAGGGTGAATGGAGGGGAGTCCAGTGGAATGGGAAGGGGAGGTGAGGGTGAATGGAGGGGAGTCCAGTGGAATGGGAAGGGGAGGTGAGGGTGAATGGAAGGGAGTCCAGTGGTATGGGATATGGTAAGGGGAGGTGAGGGTGAATGGAGGGGAGTCCAGTGGAATGGGAATGGGAGGTGAGGGTGAATGGAGGGGAGTCCAGTCGAATGGGAAGGGGAGGTGAGGGTAAATGGAGGGGAGTCCAGTGGTATGGGAAGGGGAGGTGAGGGTGAATGGAGGGGAGTCCAGTGGTATGGGAAGGGGAGGTGATGGTGAATGGAGGGGAGTCCAGTGGTATGGGAAGGGGAGGTGAAAGGGAGAAGCCTAGTGGAGCGGTGTCCAGTGGTATGGGAAGGGGAGGTGAAAGGGAGAAGCCTAGTGGAGCGGTGTCCAGTGGTATGGGAAGGGGAGGTGAAAGGGAGAAGCCTAGTGGAGCGGTGTCCAGTGGTATGGGAAGGGGAGGTGAAAGGGAGAAGCCTAGTGGAGCGGTGTAGCCCATGTAAATAGCAGTTGTCAGTAAGCATAGGCTCGAAGCATTCCATTTCATGAGAACAGCATTTATTCTTCAACTGGAAACAATAAGCCCAATCAGGCCTCCATGACAACATAACAAATACCAGAGTAGTCTAATACATTCTTAGTTTTGGGTTAAGCTCAGGTAAATCAATTAGATTAATCTATATTTCCATATTGTTAAGTCCTATTCTTATAGACCAAGGGGTATTACATTAATTGGAATGACTGTTGTTCAATTGGTAATATACATTTTTGTCTTCTTCTAATAGAAAGTAATCCAAACGTTACATTACTGATTACAATTATGGACACTGGTAACCATAACAGATTACATTTAGGAAGTAACCTACCCAACTCTGTTAGTGTGTTTGCAGTGGTTGGATAATGTGAATATGATTGCTGTTGTGGAAGATATAATTTGTAACAGTTTGATGAGTCCTCTCTGCCCGCTGCATGAACCACACATCAAACGCAGCTCTACCTACTTTCCCTTTCAGTAACAGTCAAATGAACCGACATAACTTTAATCCACACTAATCTCTCCCTTCAGTGAAGAGAGAGGATAGGACCCTAACAGTGCACTACACTATATAGGGAATAGGGTTCCATTTTGGATGCACTCATCTCCTATGGGCCCTGGTCAAAAGTAGTGCACTATATAGGAAATATATATAACTGACAACACGTAAAACTAAATGATGTGTTAAGTTTTAAAGATATATTCTCCAATGAGAAGAGGAGGCTGCGTGAGTCACTAATAACACAGGACAGAGTATTTAATGAGTGTTTATGAGCCTAACTGTCACGCTGTTTCAGAATAGAACTACACATGGCTATTTAAACTGGAGGTTTTTAGACCTGTTATCTGTGCTACCGCTCTCTCTCCCTCTCTCTCCCTCTCTCTTTCTCTCTCTCTCTCTCCCTTTCTCTCTCTCTCTTTCTCTCTCCCTTTCTCTCTCTCTCTTTCTCTCTCCCTTTCTCTCTCTTTCTCTTTCTCTCCCTCTCTTTCTCTTTCGCTCTCTTTCTCTTTCGCTCTCTTTCTCTCCCTCTACCGCTCCCTCTCTCTTTCTCTCTCTCTTTCTCTCTCTCCCTCTCTCTTTCTCTCCCTTTCTCTCCCTCTCTCATTCACGTTCTTTCTCTCTCTTTCGCTATCTCTCTCTTTCTCCCTCTCTCCCTCTCTCGCCCCACTCCCTCTCCATTTCTCTTCCTCTCTCTCTCTCTCTGACTTTCTCTCTCCACACCTCTCTCTCTCTCCCTCTCTCTCTCTCTCTCTCAGACATGTAAAGGATACTACCATCAAAGGGTTCCTACTTTCCTCCCCTCTCCTAGCACAGCAACTGGCTGGTCGCTGCTCAAACTCACTGCTGCTCACCACTTATGTCTTACATCTAACACACGCTGTTATCACAGAGCCTTCACAGAGCTGGTGGAGGTGTTTTGTTCAGAACATCAGCAGGCCCTCACACATGACTCTGCTTGTGTGTGTGTGTGTGTGTGTGTGTGTGTGTGTGTGTGTGTGTGTGTGTGTGTGTGTGTGTGTGTGTGTGTGTGTGTGTGTGTGTGTGTGTGTGTGTGTGTGTGTGTGTGTGTGTGTGTGTGTGTGTGTGTGTGTGTGTGTGTGTGTGTAAAGGTCTGTTATATTCACTCAGAAACTCCTCTGTTGTAAAACTGTTGGCTGATTAAAGTGTCCTAACAGTTTGGTGTGATAGCGTTTGTTTGATCTGCATGGATCTGAGTATCGCTGACTTTTGTCATGTTGCCAAAAGAAGAAGTGCTGACTGGGCTGAATCTTAATGATCCACATCTGTTTGAACAATCTTTAAACATGAGAACTTATGTTGTCTTTTTCATCTCTTTCACAGCTAACTCCAGTCTTCTGGGAGGCGGTGGAGGTGAGTGTTTGTCCTCCTTATTTTGGGGGTGAATTTTCATGGCGCTGCCCATGCTGTTCACACTGACGCCCACGCCCACACACACACACTCCTCATCGTAATAAAACAAAGTAATCCTATCATTAGTCCTATACCATAGACATGTCTGTCTAATAGACCTAGATATTTATTTATCCATTAGTATACCGTGGACTGTAGTGTCTGTGTCTCTCTGAGTGCTTCTGTTAAATGGGACTGAATGCATTAGTGCCAACACATCAGAGCGAAGCATTACGCGGGGTGCGGTAACCATGCAGACTGACTGTGCCGTGTCATGGCCAGACGTGATAGTCATTACTTTACTGGCCTGTCCAGGCCTGTTATTATCAAAGAAGCTGAGGAAATCTGAGGCGGCCGACCGTGGCTAGGGGGAGACGGGAAGGGAGGGGAGTCCAGTGGAATGGGGTATGGGGGAGGTGAAAGGGAGGAGCCTAGTGGAGCGGGGTAGCCTAACACAAACCCAGGGGTTCCTCTTCTAGAAATGTGGTACTTACCCTGACATGATTGAAATAATGGTTCCTTGGTATATTGGGCGGGGGGAGTTGGGCTTGAAGTGTCATCCTAATTAGCTGTGGAATTCTGATCTGTGGGTTGAAGGGGGAATCTATGGTATCTAGCAGTCGTACGAAGATGAAAACAAGGTCATTTCTTCAGCTTCATGTCTTATCTGTTATCTGACTGTTTATCCATCTGTGTTTGGGTGTTTGCAGACATCTCTCTCTCTCTCTCTCTCTCTCTCTCTACACTCTTATATGATATATCTGGGTTATTTATTTATTCCATCTCAGGAGACAATTAGTTAGTTAGTTAGACAGACAGTTAGTTAGTTCTTGATATATATAATTGCTGAGCTGAAACCCTACCCACGTCTAATCACGCTCTGTCCCAAGTGGCTCTCATCTTATCTGATACATGGTTAGACCTCGGCTCTCAGCAGCCATATTGCGTCGCTTCAGTGTGCAGTTCTCCAGAACTTTAGCTAGTGACAGAGAGAGACCTTTAGCAACACGTTAATCAAGGTTAATAAGTGTGTGCATGTGTGTGCCTGTGTGCGTTTGCATGCGTGCAAGTGATTGGGATCAGAGGTCAGAAAAATGTATCTCCGTAACCAAAGTGGACTCACTCAAGCACTTCTCAATGATGTCTAATGTAACACTAAACATTGGCTTCTTGATTGCCATCGCTCTGCTCCTCTTCACCTCTCAATTATGTTTTACATAACCAATGTATGTTGCAATCGCTGCTTTGGTTAAGTTTCCCTGGCACTGTTTCCAAATGCATTTGTGGCACAAATCCCATTCAAGTTATGGGACTGATATAAAAAAAATTCACGCATCATGTTCAAATCATCTATAATAAATTGTAGATACTTTTGATGATTTGGAAATGACGCACAAAACAAGCTTATATTGGCTCCATGACTTGAATGAGATTTGTGCCACAAGACATTAAAACGTAATTCAACAATATTCAAAAATGGGTTGAACTGAGAAGGAAATTGCTACATTTATTAGAAAATGCATTAACTTGCCCAAGATTATCATACGACATGAAGAAAATGCAACAGTGATTTGTATTTTCTTTCAACTTTCTGAAGATTGTCACGCCCTGACCATAGAGTGCCTTTGTTTCTCTATGGTGTAGTAGGTCAGGGCGTGACTAGGGGGTATTCTAGTTTATAATTTCTATGTTGTGTTCTAGTTTATATTTTCTATGTTGGTGTTTTGTAAGATTCCCAATTAGAGGCAGCTGGTAATCGTTGTCTCTAATTGAGGATCATATTTAAGTAGCTATTTTTCCCACCTGTGTTTGTGGGATATTGTTTTGTGTTTGTGCACCACATAGTCACCTTTAGTTGTTTGATTGATTGATTGATTGATTGATTGTGTTTTGTTTAAGGTCCTCTTTGAATTAAATATGTGGAACTCAACATCCGCTGCGCCTTGGTGCCGTTCTTACGACAGCCTTGACAAAGGTGCAACAGCACAGGAATGCCCCTGTCTGTGTGTGCGCGTTTCTCTACCACTTTGTCTAGCTGTTAACGTTGATGCTAATGTAATGACAACTGTCTAGCCGTTAGCGATGATGCTAATGTAATGACAACTGTCTAGCCGTTAGCGATGATGCTAATGTAATGACAACTTTCTAGCTGTTAGCAATGATGCTAATGTAATGACAACTCTCTTCTGGTAGATTGAAAGTTCCTCAAAACCTTCTCAATTACATGTTACAGTAATTACAAAGTAGCCTATCCCTCCTACCTGGCAAAATTATTTGATTATTTGAATTAATCCAGTGACAATTTGTTTTGCAAACTCTGCAATCACATGAGCGCTACAGAAACATCGCTAACCAAACAACGGTCTCTGGCTTGTGCTCAGTTGAATTAAAGGGTAACTACACCCACAAAAATCTACATTGGTTAGATCTTTCCAGACCTCAAAAGTGGTCTCCTGATGTTGTTTAAGAATCGTTGTGGACTTAGAACATCCAATTATGTAATTTCTTTATAATAAAGTGTCATTTTTTTGGTGAAAACCTGAAATAAAAATCACATCGAAAACATGGAAAAACTAAACGGAGAAAATGCAATATGGGAAAAACGGAATCAGGCAGAACATTTTATGAATTTTATAGGGCCCTAGTCTTCCCTTATGGAAAAAAACACTTTTTTCATATGTAACATTTTATGAATTTTATAGGGCCCTAGTCTTCCCTTACGGAAAAAAAACACGTTTTCATATGTAACATTTTATGAATTTTATAGGGCCCTAGTCTTCCCTTACGGAAAAAAAACACGTTTTTCATATGTAACATTTTATGAATTTTATAGGGCCCTAGTCTTCCCTTATGGAAAAAAACACATTTTTCATATGTAACATTTTATTTTACATGTGAAATGTTGGTTTTGAAAAAAGTTTCACGTGGCTATTTTTCACATGATATTTCACAGATTGTCACGTTTTGTTTTGTCTTTGTTTTAGTATGGTCAGGGCGTGAGTTGGGTGGGTTGTCTATGTTAGTTTTTCTATGATTTGGTATTTCTGTGTTTGGCCTGGTATGGTTCTCAATTAGAGGCAGCTGTCAATCGTTGTCCCTGATTGAGAACCATATTTAGGTAGCCTGTTTTCTATTGTGTTATCGTGGGTGATTATGTTCTGTGTTTTATGTATGCTCCGTACAGGACTGTTTCGGTTTCATTTCGTTGTCTTTGTTGTTTTATTATTTAGTGTTCTGAGTTATAAATAAATATAATGAACACTTACCACGCTGCGCATTGGTCCTCCGGTCCTTCTTATTACTCCTCCTCAGAAGAGGAGGACGAGAATCGTTACACCTGCAAACAAAATTGAGTTGTTAGGATGTCCCTGGAACTTCACATAGTGTTTTTAACTTTTTGACATACATGACTACATTGTGTATGTTTATTTATACTGTAATTCTAATTCAACATGTCCTCACCTGGGATTTGAACCCACAACTTATTGGTTGAAGGCATTTCAATCTTCCTGATACGCCAGCATGTCTGTGTCAATTTCAGATTTCACAACACTTTGGACTTCAAAGTAAATCTCAGCTTCGTTAAAAATATACTGAAGAAAAACTATTATCTTTATCATAGTGATTCAGGATTATCATTAAAACAGAATAATATATCCTCCCAAAACATTATTTAGACAACTATACAGAAAACCCTCAAACTGCTGATGATGAGAGTTTAGTCAGAATAACTGATACCTAAAATAGCAGTGCAGGTGGTAGGTGTGGAGATATTGTAGGTAATGTGTAGGGGACTTCACCGAATGCCACACACTTTGTGGGGCAGCAGAAAGCTTGGCGTACCCTAAATGTAGAGGTCGTGACTTCAAATCTCAGGTGGCATCATACTGAGAAGTCAGCACTAAGAAATCATGTCAAATGTAATCATATTGATTAAGGATGTGCACCACTTACCTTAAAACCCCATACCATGACAAACTTTCATGTAAAACATCCAGCTCTCATATGTAGAATTGCATTTTCACATGTGAAAAACATTCACATGTTGTCATGTGTAGTGTCATGGTAGCACATGTTGTCATGTGGAGTGTCATGGTATCACATGGTGTCATGTATATTGTCATGGTAGCACATGTTGAAATGTTTCATCCTTATGTTGTCACATGTAGTGTCATGGTATCACATGTTGTCATCTGTAGTGTCATGGTATCACATGTTGTCATGTGTAGTGGCATGATATCACAAGTTGTCATGTGTAGTGTCATGGTAGCACATGTTGAAATGTTGCATCCTCATGTTGTCACATTTATTTCAAAAGATCATGTTTTCACATGTGCTCAAATGTGTAGTTTCATGTCGTCACATGTTACTTTGACATGTTTCACATTAACTTCCTATGAGAACTCATGTGAAATTCATGTGAGATTACTTTAATAGCTTGAGTCAGGAGGCCTAAAGGCTACACACTGTTGTATTCACTAATTGCCTTCCCCTGATGTTACTCCTCATAAATAAACCAATCAACTGACACAATCTAAGCCAATTAACCTTGCTAAAATATGACAATAAGACAGTTGGTTCTGTGCCTAGTGTACAATATGCGTCGGAACACTTTGTTTTTGTCTGACTCCTGACTACTACAGTATGTTAAAGGCTGGAGGAGTCGTGTGGACTAATTCTTCTTCTTCCTACCATCTCTGGTCCAGGATCTATTGTTGAAGGCTGAGGTGGTAGTAGAAACCTGTTTGAGTGGTGAGGAATACAGGTTATCTGACTGGCTCTGCCTCTAGAATAATGTTTTCTTAAAACAAAGCTCTCTATCATCTCTCGTTTATCTGTGTGTGGCCTATACACTGTCTTTATCTGGCACTCTCTTTATCATTCTGAGGTGGTTGCTATGTAAACCTGTTTTCTTTTCTCTCATTCTCTCTCTCTCTCTCTCTCTCTCTCTCTCTCTCTCCTCTCTCTCTCTCTCTCTCTCTCTCTCACCTCTCTCTGCCTCTCTCACCTCTCTCTCTCTCTCTTCCTCTCTCTCTCTCTCTCTCTCTGCCTCTGTCACCTCTCTCTCTCTCTCTCTCTATTCCTCTCTCTTCCTCTCTCTCTCTTGCTTACCCTGTCCTCCTATCATCTAGCATGTGAAGTCGTGAGTTCGACCTCCTGCCATGACTGTGTGTGTGTGTGTGTGTGTGTGTGTGTGTGTGTGTGTGTGTGTGTGTGTGTGTGTGTGTGTGTGTGTGTGTGTGTGTGTGTGTGTGTGTGTGTGTGTGTGTGTGTGTGTGTGTGTGTGTGCGCGCGCGCGCGTGTGTGTGTGCGCGTGTGTGTATGTGTGTGTGTGTGAGAGATGTAAACATGGATCCATGGGTGTGCTCTTGCTCATCTTATAAAAGGATCCTCTTATCTTAGACCTGTCCAGACCAGACTGGGTGCTGTGAGTGGAGGCTCAGGTTCACAGCTGGCAGGATGATCTATCACTATTATACTGGACCTTACCCAGCTCACCAGAGGCTTGGTGTGTGGTCTCAGCTCTATTTAGTGTTGTTGTCTATCAAATTGTATAGACTACTACTTGCTCTCTGTTCTCTCTCCTCTGGCAACGGCCCAACTCACACTGGCACAAGCACATGGCAGGCACACACAGATGAGCAGGTGGTTGGATAGCTCTTTAATGGTTTTGTCAGGATGAGCTACAGCTTTTGTCAAAATTAACTTTTTGTAGAAGGTTAGGATAACTAATGTAGCAGGTTAGGAGAACTAATGTAGCAGGTTAGGATAACTAATGTAGCAGTTTAGGATAATTATGTTAAGGTTAGGACAAGTTTAGGGTTTGCTAAAATGCAAAAAAAAACAACTTTTGATGTCAATTTCACAAAAGCTGTATCCCATCTAAACATGACCCTCTGTAACAATGTGGAAGTGCACCTAGAGTATTATTATCTGTTTGATGTTAAACAAATATATTAAGCAACATCACAATATAACGTTAACACTGTAGTCATCTCCGTCACATTTTGTAAGACCTTTGAAAACTGAATTTAAGACATTTTAAGACTTATTAAGGCCTTTCAATCATAAAAATGTATTTAAAATGACAACTTTTTAAGGATCTGCAGACACCCTGTCATCATGTTTGATGTGAGTCTGGAAGGAGAGTTTACAGTCTAACCAGACACTTAGCTATTTGAAGTTGTCCACATATTCTAAGTCAGAACCGTCCAGAGTAGTGATGTTGGACGGGCGGGCAGGTGCAGGTAGCGATCGGTTGAAGAGCATGCATTTAGTTTTACTTGTATTTAAGAGCAATTGGAGGCCACGGAAGGAGAGTTGTATGGCATTGAAGCTCGCCTGGAGGGTTGTTAACACAGTGTCCAAACAAGGGCCAGAAGTATACAGAAAATGTATTGAACATAAGTGTTTTTGGCAGGGACTTTTCTACCAAAACCAAAGTGTGGATTGCAGGCACTCCTTAGGTCAGTCTAATCTCATTTAACCCAGAATTGAAATCTTTAGTAATTTGGTCAGCTGCGTAATTAAGTTCTGTGTCCATACCAGTTAGAAATGGAGAGTTCCGGTTTGTGAAGTCTCCACCCTTAGCCAAAGCCCCCACCCTTATGCTAATTTCACCACACGCGCAAAGCAGTCAAAGTTTAAGCACCGCCTTCGCCCAATCCTGGTACATCCTAATAATCTGTGTCAAAAACACAAACACTGGTACTTCTGTTGATCTTTATCCTACACATTCCATCCTGTTGTGGCAGATTCTTCAGTTTACGCGCAGACTGTCCAAGAGAGATTAAGAGAGGTCCATAGACTGCTTACGAGTAAAGGAATATCTGAATACAGTATTTTGCTGAAATATCCCATTACGTTTAAATGAAGTTGAAGATAGTCTGCGGTTAAAAGACTGAAGCACTGAAAGCATAAGCATTATACATGTAACATTTCCACCTCAATCACATATCAGTAGTAATGAAGGGATGAAAACCGGTCCGGTGCTACAATACATCTCCCTGATTACTATTAAGTAATATTATAATACTATTAATGATCCTTTATAAATGCTTTATTACGTGGGGTTATTATAAAGTTATACCAGCAATTCTAATATATTAAACTGGGTGTGATTGCCAATTACTAATAATGACATTTTAACATCTTGGCCATTTGAACATCTTGGCCATGTTCTGTTATAATCTCCACCCGGCACAGCCAGAAGAGGACTGGCCACCCCACATAGCCTGGTTCCTCTATAGGTTTCTTCCTAGGTTTTGGCCTTTCTAGGGAGTTTTTCCTAGCCACCGTGCTTCTACACCTGCATTGCTTGCTGTTTGGGGTTTTAGGCTGGGTTTCTGTACAGCACTTTGAGATATCAGCTGATGTACGAAGGGCTTTATAAATGAATTTGATTTTATTTGATTTGATATGTTTCTAAGTGTTTCGGTTTAGGTGTTAATTTGCTGTTATACTCCGTTGGGATACTTGTGTTGTCGTTTGTTGTTGTTGATGTTAGAACAGCGGTTTATTTCAGCAGAGATTGCCCTCTCTCTCATCTTTCTTCTCTCCCTCAATTAAATTCAAGGGATTCATCGGCATGGGAAACATATGTTAACATTGCCAAAGCAAGTGAAAATAGTCTGTGGTTGAAAGATTGAAGCACTGGAAGCAGACTAAATACTCTCTCTCTCTCTCTCTCTCTCTCTAGAAAGCATTTATAAAGGATCATTAATAGTATTATAATATTACTTAATAGTAATCAGGGAGATGTATTGTAGCACCGGACCGGTTTTCATCCCTTCATTACTACTGATATGTGATTGAGGTGGAAATGTTACATGTATAATGCTTATGCTTCCAGTGCTTCAGTCTTTTAACCGCAGACTATCTTCAACTTCATTTAAACGTAATGGGATATTTCAGCAAAATACTGTATTCAGATATTCCTTTACTCGTAAGCAGTCTATATATATATATATTTATATCTCACAGTCTTCAACAAGTTTAGGCTTTTTGTTTTTGACCAAATAACAGTGGTGTTTTGCACGAGTAACAGGTAGTCTCAGCTGAAATCTTACACATACAGTACATGAGATTAACACTAATCCCTGATAGTGAGAAGTTTCACCCCAAATTAACCCCTATTCCCTATATAAGGCCCGCTAGGCTTTGGTCAAAAGCAGTACACTATAAAGGGAATAGGGTGCCATTTGGAATGTAACCATGGTAAATGAAGCAGTTGAGAACAGTGAGTAATTATGAGCACTATGGGGTCTCTGATGTGTCACCACCGCATAGCTGATAGGCTGGATGCATGTTGACACTGTCCCTGAGGACCTCAGTTAGTGTAAGCAATATGCATATCTTTAACTCTCCCTCTCTCTCTGCTTCCCTTTTCTCTTTCCCTCTCTCTCTTTCTCTTTCCCTCTCGCTCTTTCTCTTTCCCTCTCTCTCTTTCTCTTTCCCTCTCTCTCTTTCTCTTTCCCTCTCTCTCTTTCTCTTTCCCTCTCTCTCTTTCTCTTTCCCTCTCTCTCTCTTTCTCTTTCGCTCCATCTTTCTGTCTCTCTCCCTCATCTCTCTCTCTCTTGCTCACACACACACACATACACACACACAGACACACACACACACGCACACGCACGCACACGCACGCACACACACACACACACACACAGAGAGAGCTCTATTTTCGTGACATTTCAGGACTTTTTTGGGAGTCAAAATGTTTGACCATTAAAAATCATATTTTCCCTTACCCTAACCTTAACCCCAAACCCTAAACCTTACTCTTAAACTTAAAATAGTACTTGAAACATTTCAGGACATGAAAAAAGTGCTGACTTTTAAAAAATTGGATTGTTTTCCTACCTTGTCAGGATATTCAGGTGAATTGTTAGGACATTAGGGTCCTGATACGGTAGGAAAACAACTACTCACACACAAACCATCACTCCCTGTCTCCCTTTTCTCTCCCCCTCTATCTCTCTATCCCTCTAACTCTCTCTTCTGCACACACATGCCTGTCTTTCTCTCTGAGTGAACGTGAATCCACAATGTACCCATTTCATTTCTTCATACCACAAACCAAGACGGAAGTGACCATCTAGTTGAATATAATGATACTGGTAAGCTTTACTGGTAAGCTTTCTCCCTATACACAACCTAGTCTCTGCATATAGCAGCACTGTACCACAGACTGGGGGTCTGCCTAACTCTACCCTATTTACATAGGTCCCTGGTCAAAAGTAGTGCACTACATAGGGACTGGGGTGCAATTTGAGACACATCCCCAGAGATCAAGCGATGTCATTGACTAGTTAATGACATGGTTGCCGCAGGCGACATGGTGGCCACCAGCTTGATTTATATGTTGGGACAGGGATGAATGATTCATAGACTGAAACTGAGAGAGAACGATAGAGAGAGAGAGAGAGAGAGAGAACGATAGAGAGAGAGAGAGAGAGAGAGAGAGAGAGAGAGAGAGAGAGAGAGAGAGAGAGAGAGAGAGAGACGTGTTCTGTACCCTACCTTACTCAGAAGCATTACAACTCACATATAGTGAGAAGGGTCCTCTGTAGAGACCTTGGTTGATCATGGTGCTTGTAATGCCTGGATAGTGGGTTCTATTCCCAGGACCAGCAATAATAATACAAAATGTATGCTTGAATATTAGTCACTTTGGATAAAAACTGATGGTAAAATGAGGAGAGAGAGAGACACAGCGACCTTACCTAGGGTGTGAGACACTATCTCTCCTTTCCTCAGGGTTATTCTCTCAACCCTCACTTATTCTGGTGGGTCATGTTCGTGATGTGATTGTACATCATGTGTTTAGCTGGCATCTTGAGTTCAATATTTGCCATGCTCAACAGTGTTACTGTAACTAAAAGTCAACCAACCGGCATTTTTTCAACCTCCCTCCCTCCCTCCCTCCCTCCCTCCCTCCCTCCCTCCCTCCCTCCCTCCCTCCCTCCCTCCCTCCCTCCCTCCCTCCTTGTCATTCTCTCTATCTAGCCCTTTCCCTCTGTCTCCTACTCTCCCCCTCTTCCTCCCTCCCTTCCTCTTCACTATGACACAACACTAACCCTACATAGGGGGCTGAGTGTTGTAGGTTGAAATGAATGGCCTGATCATTCTGCATCAATTAGCTCATCCATCATCACTGATTGGGGGAGGGGGGAGGGGAAGGATGGAGGGGAGAGAGAGGAAGTAGGAGAGAGAGGGAGGAGTAGGAGAGAGAAAGGGGGTAGAGAAAGAGAGTATGAGAGAACACGACAAATGGAATAAAAAGAGAGAGATAGTCCTTCCCAAGGCCTCCCTGCGGTGCCAGTGGCAGCAGAAGACAGAGAAGGTAATAAGGAGAAGCTTTCATGCTGAAATAGTGTTCACCATGATGTGAGACCCCAGCCCTGCTACAACGACCTTGCCTTGCTAATTCCAAGGGAATGTCCTTTAGTTCTAAAACTCTTCATCTACATAATGATTTAGTGGAATGGCTTGAAAGCATAGATTATTATTTCCTAATGGAATGACAGATGGGGATGTTTCTGTACAGGTCGATTAGGTATATAAGTTTACTATACTGAACAAAAATATAAAAGCAACATGTAACAGTTTCAAAGATTTTAATGAGTTACAGTTCATATAAGGAAATCAATCAACTGAAATGAATTAATTAGCCCTAATCTATTGATTTCACATGAGTGGGTAGGGGTGCAGCCCACCCACTTGGGAGCCATGTCCACCCACTGGGGATCCAGGCCAGGCCAAGCCAATCAGAATTATTTTTTCAGACAAAAGGGCTTTATTACAGACATAAATACTCCTCAGTTTGATCAGCTGTCCGGTTGGCTGGTCTCAGACGATCCTGCAGGTGAAGAAGCCGGATGTGGAAGTCCTGGGCTGGTGTGGTTATACGTGGTCTGCCGTTGTGAGACCAGTTGGGTATACTGCCATGTTCTCTAAAACTATGTTGGGGGTGGCTTATGGTAGAGAAATTAACATTCAATTCCCTGGCAATGGTTCTGGTGGACATTACTGCAGTCAATATGCCAATTGCACGCCCCCTAAAAACTTGAGACATTTGTGGCATTGTGTTGTGCGACAAAACTGCATATTTTGAGTGGCATTTTAAAGTCCCTAGCACAAGGTCGAGACAGTGTAATGATCATACTTTTTAATCAGCTTCTTGATATGCCACACCTGTCAGGTGGATGGATGTCTAAAAAGTCAAGGGGTATGAATACTTTTTGAAGGCGCTGTATATAACTGTATTAGGTACCGTCTGTAGTATAGGAGTTAGCAGGTAGGCATCACTACGGTCGACAGCCATTTATGTATGGTTCAGAGCGTGACGTCACTTTGAGATACACAGTATCCCTTCTAGCCATGACCCTCTGCAGCAGGCAATAACTCCAGCCATTGATCAAACAAACAGTGACAACAGTAGGCCTATAGTGTGTCATTGACAGAGATGCCTACTCAAAAAGTAATAGTCATGAGCGTCAACTTAAATAGACTAAATTGGACTTCAAAAACACACAGACATCAAAGGACATGCCAGTATAAACCAGATCAGAGAGTAGAGAGTAGATACATAAACTACAGAGAGGAATTAATTTGTTTATTCAAACATCCTTTTACATTTTCCATGGAGTCTCTGTGAAGTGAAAATATACAGTATGTATCACTGACAGGAGGCCTGGAGAGTGAATGACTTGCCATAGATAGTAATGCTGATTGTTAACCGTTTTATTTGTATCCCATGCCGATGCCAGCACCCCAGTACCCTTCAGGAGAGATACTGTAAACCCTGAGTGATTCATTATATAGAAGAGTGCTGAGGGGGAGACGCGGTGGGGGGACAGGGGGAGACGGGGGGAAACGAGGAGGAGATGGGGAGGCGAGGAGGCTTTCACAGGGGTGATGTGTCTTTGACAGGGAAATAAAAAAATCCACCTCTACCCCTCCACCCCTACCCCTCCAACCTTCCACCCCTACCCCTCCACCCCTCTAAACCTACCCCTCCAAACTTCCACCCCTCTAACCCTACCCCTCCAACCTTCCACCCCTCTAACCCTACCCCTCCAAACTTCCACCCCTCTAACCCTACCCCTCCAACCTTCCACCCCTACCCCTCCACCCCTACCCCTCCACCCCTACCCCTCCATCCCTAACCCTCCACCCCTCCAATCCTAACCCTCCACCCTTCCAACCCTACCCCTAAACCTTCCACCCCTACCCCTCCAACCATACCCCTGAAACCCTTCACGCCTACCCCTCCCACCTCTACCCCACCACCTCTACCCCTCCACCCCTACCCCTCCTACTAGTGATGCACCGATATGACATTTTTGGCCGATACTGATATCCGATATTTAAAATTTTAGCGGCCTTTTAGGCATTCTAGTACAGTTAAATAGTTAACACACACACATGGACGCAGCGGTCTAAGGCATTGCATGCCAGTGTAAGAGGCGTAACAACAGTCCCTGGTTCGAATCCAGGCTGGATCACATCCGGACGTGATTGGGAGTCCCATAGGGCTTATTGTAAATAAGAATTTGTTCTTAACTGACTTGCCTAGTTAAATAAAGGTTACACACACACCACACTGACCAAAACGTTATTTTGTTGGCATTTACGTATGTCCCCATTACCAGTAAAACATAATCAAAACCTATTTCTTTCACTTACTTGCTGTGCTGTTTCGTTGTTCATTTGTTCAGTCGATTCATTCTCAACCAGGATTCCTATGGAACGCCGTTTGGGCCATTGCTTTGGAATGCCGTTTGGGTCTTTGCGTGTCACCAGGCAGGGTAGCCTAGTGGTTAAAGTGTTGGACTAGTAACCGAAAGGTTGCACGTTCAAATCCCCGAGCTGACACGGTACAAATCTGTCGTTCTGCCCCTGAACAGGCAGTTAACCCACTGTTCCTAGGCTGTCATTGAAAAAAGGAATTTGTTCTTAACTGACTTGCCTAGTTAATTAAAGGTAAAAAAAATATATATATATAGTATTTAACATTATTTGATGTGTCAAATAAGCTTGTTGACCAATCAGGACCTGACTACACGTCACATAATAATATTACTGTGAAAAATAGCGCACTTGGTAGTTTGTACCTGTGCTCGACCAGTCGGTGAAAGTCAACATCACCCACGACAGAGAACGGTTGATTGTCAAGGGCAATGAATTCCATTATCTTGTCTTTAATGGATTTCACCTTTGAGTTGTCTCACTGAAATGTTCTTACTCTTTCAAATGACTGCTTGACTTGTTGACTACTCGATCCACATAGCAGACATTGTGGTCTAGTTTTGGAATGTTGTGTAGCGCAACATTTTACTTCATGTACCTACATTACTTCATGTACCTACGTTATATACGTATGCACATCAGCTTTGACATTGGTTTTGCACATCAGCGTTAAACTAGACATCGGCTAATACAGATGTTGGCATTTTCAGCTAATATCAGCCAATTCTGATATGTTCACCGATATATCGTGCATCCCTACCTCCTACCCTAACCTCCACCAACCCTACCCCTCCTACCCTAAACCTTCCCCCACCCTTCCACCCCTACTCCTCCATCCCCAACCCTACCCCTCCACCCCTACCCCTCCAACCCTAACCTTCCACCCTAACCTTCCATCTCTACCCCTCCATATCTACCCCTCCTACTCTACCCTTCCATCCCTACCCCTCTACCCCTAACCTTCCAACACCACCCCATCACAGTCACCTCAAGCAGATACTACCCCCACCCCCTAGTCTCTCCAAATCACGTCTCTAAACAGCTCAAGGCTGTGAGGCAGGAGGGATGTAGACAGCGCGGGGGGATAGTGGTTCACAGAGAGGTGAGAGAGAAAGGACAACAGAGCTCTTTAAAAGACACATTGAGACGGGAGATAAGAAGAGAGATCCACTTAAGGATACTGATAGCACATTATCATAACATTATCATAACATTCCCACACCATTATCCTATCATTCAACCAAAAACATCTGAGCTGGCAAGGGTTGAAGCTCTACTAAAAAGCAATTGTTAGATCAACGAACCATTGCATCTATGATAACAGTGGTAACAGTATGTCTTTGAAGTTTAGATCACATTCAGTTGTAATTGTCTTTCTATATACTGTCTGCAGTGCTGCAGACTATTACTTAAACAATAGCAGTAACTAGCTAATCCAACAACGACAGAGGGGTAGACCCATGCAGTAGCTATAGAATGACTAGAATGGGTGAGGACCTCATATCTTTCTATTCATTCTATTTCGATTGAGAAACCTGCCCCACATGCCAAGGGAATCAAACTAACACACATCCGGGTTGACTTCAGAGAGCCAGGCCAGAGCTGTATGTAAGAGGGGAGTTTTGTTTGGGTGGTCCTGTTAAAGTTGTGTGCTAAAGGGGGGCTGGTCACACTTAGAGTAGTAATGAACCTTTTCCCCTTCAGAATGAGGATATCAAAGAATACTGGAGCTCTCTCTCTCTCTCTCTCTCTCTCTCTCTCTCTCTCTCTCTCTCTCTCTCTCTCTCTCATTACATTTCAGGGGCTTTATTGGCATGGGAAACATATGCTTACATTGCCAAAGCAAGTGAAATAGATAATAAACGAAAGTGAAAATTAACGGTAAACATTACACTCACAAAAGTTTCAAAATAATTAAGACAGTCCAAATGTCATATTATGTATATACAGTGCCTTGCGAAAGTATTCGGCCCCCTTGAACTTTGCAACCTTTTGCCACATTTCAGGCTTCAAACATAAAGATACAAAACTGTATTTTTTTGTGAAGAATCAACAACAAGTGGGACACAATCATGAAGTGGAACAACATTTATTGGATATTTCAAACTTTTTTAACAAATCAAAAACTGAAAAATTGGGCGTGCAAAATATTTCAGCCCCTTTACTTTCAGTGCAGCAAACTCTCTCCAGAAGTTCAGTGAGGATCTCTGAATGATCCAATGTTGACCTAAATGACTAATGATGATAAATACAATCCACCTGTGTGTAATCAAGTCTCCGTATAAATGCACCTGCACTGTGATAGTCTCAGAGGTCCGTCAAAAGCGCAGAGAGCATCATGAAGAACAAGGAACACACCAGTCAGGTCCGAGATACTGTTGTGAAGAAGTTTAAAGCCGGATTTGGATACAAAATATTTCCCAAGCTTTAAACATCCCAAGGAGCACTGTGCAAGTGATAATATTGAAATGGAAGGAGTATCAGACCACTGCAAATCTACCAAGACCTGGCCGTCCCTCTAAACTTTCAGCTCATACAAGGAGAAGACTGATCAGAGATGCAGCCAAGAGGCCCATGATCACTCTGGATGAACTGCAGAGATCTACAGCTCAGGTGGGAGACTCTGTCCATAGGACAACAATCAGTCGTATATTGCACAAATCTGGCCTTTATGGAAGAGTGGCAAGAAGAAAGCCATTTCTTAAAGATATCCATAAAAAGTGTTGTTTAAAGTTTGCCACAAGCCACCTGGGAGACACACCAAACATGTGGAAGAAGGTGCTCTGGTCAGATGAAACCAAAATTGAACTTTTTGGCAACAATGCAAAATGTTATGTTTGGCGTAAAAGCAACACAGCTGAGCACACCATCCCCACTGTCAAACATGGTGGTGGCAGCATCATGGTTTGGGCCTGCTTTTCTTCAGCAGGGACAGGGAAGATGGTTAAAATTGATGGGAAGATGGATGGAGCCAAATACAGGACCATTCTGGAAGAAAACCTGATGGAGTCTGCAAAAGACCTGAGACTGGGACGGAGATTTGTCTTCCAACAAGACAATGATCTAAAACATAAAGCAAAATCTACAATGGAATGGTTCAAAAGTTTGAAATATCCAATAAATGTCGTTCCACTTCATGATTGTGTCCCACTTGTTTTTGATTCTTCACAAAAAAATACAGTTTTATATCTTTATGTTTGAAGCCTGAAATGTGGCAAAAGGTCGCAAAGTTCAAGGGGGCCGAATACTTTCGCAAGGCACTGTATATACCCAGTGTCCGACAGAGCTGCAGGAGTTGTGACCCGTTTTTGTTGGTTATGTTGTCGTAGTTGTGTCTTGGCGGGCATATAGGGGAGGGAATGCTGTCACCCTGTGTGCTGAGGGTGTCAGGTTCTTGTCCAGTTTTGGCATTTAGGTCGCCACAGACTAATACATGTCCCTGAATGCCCATAAAAGTATGGGGATTATATTAGGGGGATATAGGTAGCACACATTGGGGCTGTGAAACTCTCCTGCCATTGTTGGGCTCAAGACTTTTCACACATCTGACTTCACACTTCAGACCAAATTGAAGCTGCCACCAGGTCTGTTCTGTCCTACCAGCTTGGTAGCTTAGTATACGTATTGACTTAGTTTTCTATAACACAATTACTTTGAGGTTATTGTATTTTACTTTTTGGCTTCAGAAGTAGCTGGTATTGGTATTTCCAGTTTCCGCTGTTTCTTCTGCAGGTTTTGGTTTGTTAGAATTGTATTCTTGATAGTCCTTGGTAGTAATAGTTCGTTCAGGTCATTTTGTCCAAAATCAAGGTTTTTACGTATATGGAATTTTGATTTGGATTGAAGGTTTTAATGTTGAGGTTAGTATCCTGTATAAGTCCTTGTGAAAATATCTCATGGGCTCCTGAGTTTTTTGCTGAAGAACTCATCGGCATGGGAAACATATGTTAACATTGCCAAAGCAATTGAAGTAGATAATATACAAAAGTGAACTTCACACAATAATCAATAATCTCTCTCTGTTTGTCTCGCTCAATTCAATTTCAATTCTCTCTCTCTCTGGCCGGCAACACAAACACACGGCTACATCACATAATTTCATGAAAGAAAGAGAGGGAGGAGGGGAGACAGTGGAAAATGAGAGGTAGAGCGAGTGGGGAGAGACAGAGAAAGATAGAGAGAGAGAGTGTGTTGGAGGATAAATCTGTCATTCAGGGCTATAGTTAGAGACATTGGAGATGGTTTATTCTCTCTCTTTCTCTTTCTCTCTCGTTCTCTCTCCCTTTCGTTCTCTCTCTCTCTCTCTCTCTCTCTCTCTCTCTCTCTCTCTCTCTGTATTTTATGCCCCTTATTTCTTATGCATTTATTTATTAATTCATTGATCATTGTTCAAGACTTGCAAATCTCACTGAGGGTGTGTGTCTCTCCCTTGTCTCTTTCCATCAGCTGAAGTGTGTGTGACTGGGAGGGAGAAACTGGTGTGATTTTGGTTATCTTCCACGATGCATTACACACAACCTCCCTCCCTCCCTCGCCCCCTACCATCCCTCGATGTGCTGAGACTCTTTACACATTACCCACAACCTTGCTCCCTCGCCACACCTCGATGTTCTGAGACTCTTTACAAATTACCCACAACCTTCCTCCCTCGACACACCTTGATGTTCTGAGACTCTATAAAAATTACACACAACCTCCCTTTCTCCCCCCAGCCAAGCCTTGATGTTCTGAGACTCTTTACACATTACACACAAGCCCCCTCCCTTGCCCCCACCACGCCTCAATGTTCTGAGACTCTTTACACATTACACACAACCTCCCTTTCTCCCCCCAGCCAAACCTCGATGTTCTGAGACTCTTTACACATTACACACAACCTCCCTCCCTCTCCCCTCACCAAGCCTCGATGTTCTGAGACTCTTTACAAATTACACACAACCTCCCTTTCTCCCCCCAGCCAAACCTCGATGTTCTGAGACTCTTTACACATTACACACAACCTCCCTCCCTCGCCCCTCACCAAGCCTTGATGTTCTGAGACTCTTTACACATTACACACAAGCCCCCTCCCTCGCCCCCACCACGCCTCAATGTTCTGAGACTCTTTACAAATTACCCACAACCTTCCTCCCTCGACACGCCTTGATGTTCTGAGACTCTTTACAAATTACACACAACCTCCCTCCCTCGCCCCTCACCAAGCCTTGATGTTCTGAGACTCTTTACACATTACACACAACCTCCCTCCCTCGCCCCTCACCAAGCCTTGATGTTCTGAGACTCTTTACACATTACACACAACCTCCCTCCCTCGCCCCCACCACGCCTCGATGTTCTGAGAATCTTTACAAATTACACACAACCTCCCTCCCTCGCCCCTCACCAAGCCTTGATGTTCTGAGACTCTTTACACATTACACACAACCTCCCTCCCTTGCCCCCACCACGCCTCAATGTTCTGAGACTCTTTACACATTACACACAACCTCCCTTTCTCCCCCCAGCCAAACCTCGATGTTCTGAGACTCTTTACACATTACACACAACCTCCCCCCCTCGCCCCTCACCAAGGCTCGATGTTCTGAGACTCTTTACACATTACACACAACCTCCCTCCCTCGCCCCTCACCAAGCCTCGATGTTCTGAGACTCTTTACACATTACACACAACCTCCCTCCCTCACCCCCACCACGCCTCGATGTTCTGAGACTCTTTACACATTACACACAACCTCCCTCCCTCACCCCTCACCAAGCCTCAATGTTCTGAGACTCTTTACAAATTACACACAACCTCCCTCCCTCACCAAGCCTTGATGTTCTGAGACTCTTTACACATTACACACAACCTCCCTCCCTTGCCCCCACCACGCCTCGATGTTCTGAGACTCTTTACACATTACACACAACCTCCCTTTCTCCCCCCAGCCAAACCTTGATGTTCTGAGACTCTTTACACATTACACACAACCTCCCTCCCTCGCCCCTCACCAAGCCTCGATGTTCTGAGACTCTTTACAAATTACACACAACCTCCCTTTCTCTCCCCAGCCAAACCTCGATGTTCTGAGACTCTTTACACATTACACACAACCTCCCCCCCTCGCCCCTCACCAAGCCTCGGTGTTCTGAGACTCTTTACACATTACACACAACCTCCCCCCCTCGTCCCTCACCAAGCCTCGATGTTCTGAGACTCTTTACACATTACACACGAGCTCCCTCCCTCGCCCCCACCACGCCTCAATGTTCTGAGACTCTTTACACATTACACACAACCTCCCTCCCTCGCCCCCACCACGCCTCAATGTTCTGAGACTCTTTACACATTACACACAACCTCCCTCCCTTGCCCCCACCACGCCTCGATGTTCTGAGACTCTTTACAAATTACACACAACCTCCCTTGCCCCCACCACGCCTCGATGTTCTGAGATTCTTTCTGGGTCAATAGCTGAGGGTTTTGGCCAACTAGGAGCATTACCCAACCTAATGTCAGAGTGGATTTGTCTTCTTAGGTTGTGTTTAGTGCGTCTGTTTCATCTGCGAAGGAATGGGGTTTGTTATTTATTTTCACGGCAGTGGAGGATGGATCCGATGTGGCAGACTGGAGGGGCTCTGGACTGGAGGGGCTCTGGAGGGGCTCTGGAGTCCAGGGGCTCTGGACTCTGGATGAGGCGTGTGTTTGAACCTCAGGCTATAGTCCCACCCAGGGATGGGCATAAATTACAAATTACAATTACAAAATACAATTACAAACTACCCTAAAGACCAATGTATCAAAATAAAATATAAAATACATTTTCAAAGTTTTTAAAATACAAAACTACATTTGCATGTAGCGGTTCCAGAAACGTCTTACTTGCTATGACTGTGACATGTTGTTGTTTATCTACCTTCGTTGAATGCACTGTCACTCTGGATAATAGTGTCTGCTAAATAACCATAATGTAAATGTATGCAGTACCAGTCAGAAGTTTCTACACACCGACTCATTACAGGGTTTGTCTTAATTTTTACTATTTTCTACAATGTAGAATAATAGTGAAGACATCAAAACTATGAAATTGCACATATGGAATCATGTAGTAACCAAAGGTTGTTAAACAAATTAAAATATATTTTATATTTGAGATTCTTCAAAGAAGCCACCCTTTGCACACTCTTGGCACTCTCTCAAACAGCTTAATCGAATGCATTTCAATTAACAGGTTTCTTAATTTGTGGAATTTCGTTCCTTCTTAATGCATTTGAGCCAGTCAGTTGTGTTGTGACAAGGTAAGGGTGGTATTCAGAAGATATCCCTATTTGGTAAAAGACCAAGTCCATATTATGTCAAGAACAGCTCAAATAGGCAAAGAGAAACAACAGTCCATCATTACTTTAAGACATGAAGGTCAGTCTGTCTGGAAAATGTCAAGAACTTTGAAAGTTTCAAGTACATTTGCAAAAACCATCAAGCGCTATGATGAAACTGGTTCTCATGAGGACCGCCACAGGAAAGGAAGACCCAGAGTTACCTCTGCTGCAGAGGATAAGTTCATTAGAGTTAACTGCACCTCAGATTATAACCCAAATAAATGCTTCACGGAGTTCAAGTAACAGATACATCTCAACATCAGCTGTTCAGAGGAGACTGCGTGAATCAGGCCTTCATGGTTGATTTGCTGCAAATAAACCACAACTAAAGGGCACAAATAAGAATAAGATATTTGTTTGGGCCAAGAAACACGAGCAATGGAGATTAGACCAGTGGAAATATGTCCTTTGGTCTGATGAGTCCAAATGTGAGATTTTTGGTTCCAACCGCTGTGTCTTTGTGAGACGAAGAGTAGATGAACGGATGATCTCTGCATGTGTGGTTCCCACCGTGAAGCATGGAGGAGGATGTGTGATGGTGTGGGGGTGCTTTGCTGCTGACACTGTCTGTGATTTATTTAGAATTCAAGGCACACTTAACCAGCATGGCTACCACAGCATTCTGCAGCGATACTCCATCCCATCTGGTTTGGGTTTAGTGGGACTATAATTTGTTTTTCAACAGGCTATTTGACCAAGAAGGAGAGTGATGGAGTGCTGCATCAGATGACCTGGCCTTCACCATCCCCTGACCTCCACCCAATTGAGATGGTATGGGATGATTTGGACCGCAGAGTGAAGGAAAAACAAGTGGTCAGAATATGTGGGAACTCCTTCAAGACTGTTGGAAAGGCAATCCAGGTGAAGCTGGTTGAGAGAATGCCAAGAGTGTGCAAAGGGTGGCTACTTTGAAGAATCAAAAATATATTTTGATCTGTTTAACACTTTATTTAGCAGATGCTCATATCACACCATAGTGCCATCAGACATCTGAAACCAATTAAGGTTGAAAGGGGGCCACAAAAATGTGAACTGCTATAAAGAAATGGTATAGAAAAGTGTCGTCTTTTGAAAATACAAATTACAGCTTTCAAAAATAGCTTGTTACAAACTACATTGGTGTAGTTCAGCCCAGTGTAACACAATATACTAAATACTCAGAAGTAATTAAAATACGTATTTCAAATATATGTAACAGAAATACTTCCCATCTCTGGTCCCACCACCCCACCACGACATGGGCTGCCACAAATATGTAAAGAAATGGATTAATATGAGCGCAAGCACAAGATGAAAATCAAGGACATTGACCAGTTCTAAATGTTCTAATGACCATTCAAAACTGGGTGGTTCGACCCTGAATGCTGATTGGCTGACAGCCAATTTCGATCTACAACCACAAGGTCATGTTAAATGGCAACTGGCCCAAGCAATTAGTCCACAGAGTTAAAGCAATTAGACTGGAAATGGCCATATAGAGTGTATCATCATATACAAGGCATGAGGGGGTGTGGTATATGGCATGAGGGGGTGTGGTATGGACAATATACCACTGCTAATGGCAGTTCTTACGCACGACGCAACGCGGAGTGCCTGGATACAGACGCTAGCCGTGGCATGTTGTCCATATACCACAAACCCCCGAGGTGCCTTATTGCTGTTATAAACTGGTTACTATTTGAATTAGAGCAGTAAAAAATACATGTTTTGTTATACCCTGACCACGACTGTCAGTCAATAAGCAATCAGGGCTCGAACCACCCAGTCTATAAGTATCTTTCTAATAGTTGGGGCGCTATATAGGACAGCTATATGTTATTGTAATTACTATGCTATTATATGACGAGTCATGGGGTAGAATTAAACTATAGCAGTGCCGCAGTACTACATACAGTGTATTTGGACCCATTTCCTTTTCCCACATTTTATATAGTTACAGCCTTATTCTAAAATGTATAAAATATTTTCAATCGACACACAATACCCCATAATGACAAAGCAAAAACAGTTTATTTATTTATAAAAATAAAAAACAGAAATACCTTATTTACATAAGTATTCAGACCCTTTGCTATGAGACTCGAAATTGAGCTTAGGTGCATCCTGTTTCCATTGATTATCTTTGAGATGTTTCTTCAAGTTGATTGGAGTCCACCTGTGGTAAATTCAATTGATTAAACATGATTTGGAAAGGCACACACCTGTCTATATAAGGTCCCACAGTTGACAGTGCATGTCAGAGCAAAAACCAAGCCATGAGGTCGAATGAATTGCCTGTAGAGCTCCGAGACAGGATTATGTCGAGGCACAGATCTGGGGAAGGGTACCAAAATATTTCTGCAGCATTGAAGGTCCCCAAGAACACAGTGACTTCCATCGTTCTTAAATGAAAGAAGTTTGGAACCATCAAGTCTCTTCCTAGAGCTGGCCGCCCGGCCAAACTGAGCTATCGTGGGAGAAGGGCCTTGGTCAGGGAGGTGACCAAGGATCCGATGGTCACTCTGACAGAGCTCCAGAGTTCCTCTGTGGAGATGGGAGAACCTTCCAGAAGGACAACCAGATCTGCAGCACTCCACCAATCAGGCATTTATGGTAAAGTAAGGCTGTAATGTAACCAAATGTGGAAGAAGTCAAGGGATCTGAATACTTTCCAAAGGCCCTGTAGGGGGGCATTTGCATTAAGGAGCACTCAGCATTAAGGAGATAGTTTTGGGGTCAGGCCCTGCAATAGACTAGTGTCCGGTCTAGGGGTTGTTGTACCTGAACGTCAAGCTGCCTCACTTTACAGAAACAGTAGATATGAGTGATTCCTCACAAAACCCAAAACAAAAAGACCATGATTTTGGGGTATTGTCATTAAATGTAATCCATAGAATTGTCCTTTGGAGGACATATATTTGACATTAGTATCTAAAGGCCTCCTTTAAGACTCCATAAAGTTTAATCTATGGATGGTACAAAGCTAACATTGGTGTCATATGAAGCTTTACAGCTTGCTCTGTAGTAAGAGTAGTTGTAGTAAGAGTAGTATTTTCATTTCCCAAACTATTTTTTACATTCATTTATGAACATTGAAAAATATAAACCTTGAATATTTAAAAAAATACTATTTTTGATTTAGCTAATCTTTCAATATATTGTTGAACATAACGCACTCTACTGGCATATTCTCCAAAGGACTATGCTATGGATTACATTTAGTGAAGATCCCCCAAATCATGGCCTCTTTTTTTTGTCTGGGTTTTTTGAGGAATCAATCATATGTTCCTGCTCATATGAGCCGTTCCAGCTCGCACAGGGAAGTGTTTCATGTCCACTGTCCGGTGTTACAGATAAAGATGTGGCTGGTGGTTGTCCTAGTGTGTGACACATCGTTGGTGGTGTGTATACTAGTGCGTCATATCCTTGACACCTCCCATGAGTGGAGACTTCCGTTGCTTTGGTGGCCCCTCTGCCTCTCTCTGGGCCCAGGGGGCAGACTAGTTAGTGTTGTGTGACAGACACACTCAGCCATGCTCTCCTTGCTACTCGCCTACAACAGGGGTTTCACACCCAGCGAGGGAGGGCAGAGAGGGCTCTGGAGGAAAGCTGTCATCTGAGGGAGGGGTAAATGTAGGGAAGGAGGGAGAAAGGGCTCTGGAGGAAAGCTGTCATCTGAGGGAGGGGTAAATGTAGGGAGGGAGGGCAGAGAGGGCTCTGGAGGAAAGCTGTCATCTGAGGGAGGGGGATGATTCTCACTGCTCCCATGGTGAAGTGTCTGACTGACTGTCCAAGTGCTCCACAGAGCTGAGAGAGAGAGAGCATTGTAAATACAACCCATATTTATGTTTATTTACTTTCCCTTTTGTACTATTTCAAATCAAATCAAATGTATTTATATAGCCCTTCGTACATCAGCTGATGTCACAAAGTGCTGTACAGAAACCCAGCCTAAAACCCCAAACAGCAAGCAATGCAGGTGTAGAGGCATGGTGGCTAGGAAAAACTCCCTAGAAAGGCCATAACCTAGGAAGAAACCTAGAGAGGAACCAGGCTATGCGGGGTGGCCAGTCCTCTTCTGGCTGTGCCGGGTGGAGATTATAACAGAACATGGCCAAGATGTTCAAATGTTCATAAATGACCAGTATGGTCAAATAATAATAATCACAGTAGTTGTGGAGGGTGCAGCAAGTCAGCACCTCAGGAGTAAATGTCAGTTGGCTTTTCATAGCCGATCATTAAGAGTATCTCTACCACTCCTGCTGTCTCTAGAGAGTTGAAAACAGCAGGTCTGGGACAGGTATCACGTCCGGTGAACAGGTCAGGATTCCATAGCCACAGGCAGAATAGTTGAAACTGGAGCAGCAGCACGGCCAGGTGGACTGGGGACAGCAAGGAGTCCTCATGCCAGGTAGTCCTGAGGCATGGTCCTAGGGCTCAGGTCCTCCGAGAGAGAGAAAGAAAGAGAGAAAGAGAGAATTAGAGAAAGCATACTTAAATTCACACAGGACACCGGATAGGCCAGGAGAAGTACTCCAGATATAACAAACTGACCCTAGCCCCCGACACATAAACTACTGCAGCATAAATACTGGAGGCTGAGACAGGAGGGGTCAGGAGACACTGTGGCTCCATCCGATGATACCCCCGGACAGGGCCAAACAGGAAGGATATAACCCCACCCACTTTGCCGAAGCACAGCCCCCACACCACTAGAGGGATATCTTCAACCACCAACTTACCATCCTGAGACAAGGCTGAGTATAGCCCACAAAGATCTACGCCACGGCACAACCCAAAGGGGGGGCTCCAACCCAGACAGGAAGATCACATCAGTGACTCAACCCACTCAAGTGACACACCCCTCTATTTGCACATCGTTACAACACTGTATATAAATAAAATATTAATTATTTTGGAACTTCTGTGAGTGTAATGTTACCTGTTAATATTTATTGTTTATTTCACTTTTGTTTATTATCTACTTCACTTGCTTTGGCACTGTTTACATATGTTTCCCATGCCAATAAAGCCTTTAAATGTAATTTAATTGAGAAAGAGCGAGAGAGAGCGAAAGAAAGACAAAAGGAAATACATAGAGAGAAAGAAAGGGAGAGCGAGAAAGAGAGAAAAAGAGAGAAAGAGAGATTGGGACAGATACATAGAGAGAGAGAAAGAGAGTGAGAGAAAAGGGGAGAGAGAAAAAGAGAAAGGGAGAGAGAGATAGTAAACAGAGCATGTAGCAAATATACAGTACCAGTAATATTTCTGAGAGAGAGTATCCCTAGCTATTCATCAGAACACAGAAACACCATGGCAATTTATACTGTAGCAAATAAATACACACTAAGATCAATCTCCAGTAATATTTCTGTGTGTGAGTGTTCTGGGAATGTAACATCAGAAGGGCAGAGACGTTGGACTGGAATATAGTTTACAGTGAAGATAAACCAATTAAGACTGTCTGGTTCTCTGTTGCTGGTCTATACTGGGCTGTGCATGTGGGGAGAGAGAGAGAGAGAGGCATGTCTGCTGCGAGGAAGATTCATTTATGGGAGGAAGAGAAGAGTGAAAGTGTGTGTGCATGTGCAGGCCATTGAAACATCCTGGCTGTTCTCTGCTCTGCTCTGAGACTCATTAGCACATGTCATACTTGATGGAGGAGCAGACTTAGTGGTAATATTGGACATTATAGCAGGTTGGTATCCAGTGTGGGGCAGTTTCCCTGAGCCTTATTAATGAATCTCTTACAGTAGCTGAGGCCATTGGCTGTCCTATATCATCAGGAATGACTCAACAACCCTGGAAAACAAGAACATCTACAATCAATCAAAGGCATTTTATAAACCCACAAAGTGATTTACAGATACCTGTCACTTGCTAGTGTCTTCGCTCCAGGAGACCTGTGAACAGATCTCCTGTCGCCGAAGGCAACATCTCGTACCCCAAAAACATATCTACCAACCCTCTGATTGACCTATTTCCCAGAAACCTTTCCCATTACCGACGGAAAATCTATAATCCGGAATGCCTCACCTGTCGTTTCGGTTCATACAATGTGTGAACTATAGTAAAAATGTATCACCATACTCCAATTTGTAACGTTACAAGTCTCCCAGAGCGAAGAGACTAGTCATTTGTATGCCTTTCACAGAGAGAACGGCATTATACATTAAACGTTTTTCAGTCATTTCCTATCAGATTCTGACCCCCTAGTGTGCTGTACCTCCCACGGGCATGATACATAAACTAGTTCACAAATCACTCACAGACGGACAGATGTCAACTCAGCGTGGTTCTGATTACTACCAGGCTGATTCATCCCATAGGGACTCAGTGTGTTTACAGAGTGACAGAGGGGTGGAAGGGTGGATGGGTAGTGTGACGGTAGAGGAGAGGAGATCCATCCCATAGGGACTCAGTGTGTTTACAGAGTGACAGAGGGGTGGAAGGGTGGATGGGTAGTGTGTCGGTAGAGGAGAGGAGATCCATCCCATAGGGACTCAGTGCGTTTACAGAGGGATGGATGGGTAGTGTGACGGTAGAGGAGAGGAGATTCATCCCATAGGGACTCAGTGTGTTTACAGAGTGACAGAGGGGTGGAAGGGTGGATGGGTAGTGTGTCGGTAGAGGAGAGGAGATCCATCCCATAGGGACTCAGTGCGTTTACAAAGGGATGGATGGGTAGTGTGACGGTAGAGGAGAGGAGATCCATCCCATAGGGACTCGTTTACAAAGGGATGGATGTGTAGTAATGCACTTTTAAACCAAAGTTTCTTTGGAATTTACAATAACATACTAAAACAAACATGATTTGTTTTACAGTGGGTGTGAACAATAAGATGCCCCCCCAAATGAAGGCAATGCTAACCACCCCTGTGACTGCAGCCTTTCACTGCCCCATGGATGCAGAGTTCCTAAACATGAGAGAGGGCTTCAGGGGCTGGGAGGTAATACATGTGGGGCAGCAGTAGCTTAGAGAGGCAGGCCAGGTGTTGGTTCATGTGTGATGATGTGGTGGTGGGAGGGGGGTTCTGACATACACAGCTGCAATGGTGGTCCTTGGGAAGGTCGCTAAAATGGACTCAGGAGGGGGTTGCCTGGGAAGGTGTCGGGTATGGGGAAAGTTAGGAGTTGACCTGGGGGTGTTGTATGAGGAGAGAGATGGTTGAAAGATGTGGGGACAGAGTATGTGGATGTCTGGGAGTTGACCTTTGCCTGACGTCGTTTCCCACTACATGGACTCAGTAGAGAGCGCTGTGAGTTGGGGTAGGGGTAGGGGTATGAGAGAGTGGGCTGAAAGATGAAGGGTAGAGTTTAAGGAGAGCTGGGAGTTGACCTTGCCCGCCCTCATTTCCGCAACAGTATTCCCCTTATTTACTTCCCTCTCCACCCCTCATCGCCCCTCGCCTCCCCTTGCTTCACACCACACTGTGTCTGTTTGAAGTACAGCTCTCTCTCTCTCTTTACGTAACTCCCATCAAAGGGTTTTGGGAAAGGAAAGCCCAACAGATTCAGCAAACAGACTGTTTACCCACAGATCTACTGTACCACTACTCTGTTATATAAAGAGGGCTGAAGGAACTACTACAAAATACAGTGAATTTAAGCCTGTGTATGTGTGTGTGTCAAATCAAATTTCATTTGTCACAAGCTTCGTTAAAACAACAGGTGTAAACTATCAGTGAAATGCTTACTTACGGACCCTTCCCAACAATGCAGAGAGAAAGAAAAAATTGAAATAATGAAAAGTAAAATACATAATAATAAATATAAAATGAGTAATGCTAACTTGGCTATATACACGGGGTACCAGTGCTGAGTCCATGTGCAGGGGTACGAGGTCATTGAGGTAGATATGTACATATAGGTAGGGATAAAGCGACAGATAGTAAACAGTAGCAGCAGCAGCATATGTGATGAATCAAAACAGTTAGTGCAAAAAGGCTCAATGCCGATAGCAGAAAGAACAGACATGGGTGGCTGGAGTTTTTAAAAACATTTTAGGGCCTTCCTCTTACACCTCCTGGTATAGTGGTCATGGATGGCCGGGAGCTCGGCCCCTGTGAAGAACTGGGCTGTACGCGCTACCCTCTCTAGCGCCTTGCGGTCGGATGCCAAGCAGTTTGCCATACCAAGCGATGTTGCAGCCAATCTAGATGCTCTCAATGGTGCAGCTGTAAAACTTTTTGAAGATCTGATGTCCCATGACACATCTTTTTAACCTCCTGAGGGGGAAGAGGTGTTCAAAACAACTGGAAACTCGGAAATCTCAGACTTCTGACTTCAGTGCGTTCAAGACTGAAGTGGGAACTTGAAGAAAAACGAGCTCCGTCTGGGAAAAATTGTTTAGAACAGTCATCCAATTCCAACTCGGGAACTCAGGCCTCTTTCTAGAGCTCAGACTTTCTGACCTGAAGATCCCTGATGTCATGATTTTACCTTGTATTTTTGTTTTGAATACACCATAATCATGCACCCCTGAGGGGCCCCCATGTTGAGGGTCAGCGTGGCAGATGTGTTGTTGACTACCCTCACCAGGTGGCCCGTCAGGAATTCCAGAATCCAGTTGCAGAGGGAGGTGTTCAGTCCCAGGGTCCTTAACTTAGTGATGAGCTCGGGGGGCACCATGGTGTTGAACACTGAGCTGTGGTCAATTAACAGCATTCTCACGTAGGTGTTCCTTTTGTTCAGAAGGGAAAGTACAATGTGGAGTGCAATAGAGACTGCATCATCCTTGGATCTTTTGGGGCGGAATGCGAATTGGAGTGGGTCCAGGGTGTCTGGGATGATGGTGTTGATGTGAGCAATGTGCCTTTCAAAACATTTTATGGCTACAGATGTGAGTGCTACGGGGCGGTAGTCATTTAGACAGGTTACCTTGGCGTTCTTGGGCACAGGGACTGTTGTGTGTGCATGTGTGTGCATTTGTGTTCTCTTAAGTGCATGCGGGGTTGAGTGTGTAACACACTAGGCCCTGGAACATTTGTTCTCTACCTCAAAGGGCAGCAGCAGTGTGAACCTGAAAGCTGAAATCTTGACAATAATAACAGAACACAGTACAAAACCACCACAACATGGACTGGGACAATTGAGCTGTGAACAAAGAAAACAAAGTAGTGGAAGAAAAAAGAATGAGGAAGGGAAACGTTGTGAGGTCTAAAACATATCTAACACAATAGTAGATATTTGTAGATTGGTGGGGAAGGGGTTAATTGGACCAAAGTAGCAGATTTTGTGATTCGGGCGGACTCCTGTCCACCCACCTGTCATGTTTTGGTAGCAGGTACGTTATTAACAGTGATAGGGAGAGAGAGGGATGGAGGGTGAAGGAGGGATGAGAGAGAGAGAGAGAGAGGAAGGGAAAGACTTCCCCTACAGTGCCTTCGGAAAGTATTCAGACCCCTTGACTTTTTCCACATTTTGTTACGTTGCAGCCGTATTCCAAAATTGATTAAATCGTTTTTTTCCGCCATCAGAGTCCCTGGGTTTGCGCCCAGGCTCTGTCGTAACCGGCCGTGACCGGGAGGTCCATGGGGCGACGCACAATTGGCCTAGCGTCGCCCGGGTTAGGGAGGGCTTGGTCGGTAGGGGTGTCCTTGTCTCATCGCGCACCAGCGACTCCTGTGGCGGGCTGGGCGCAGTGTGCGCTAACCAAGGTGGCCAGGTGCACGGTGTTTCCTCCGGCGCATTGGTGCGGCTGGCTTCCGGGTTGGATGCGTGCTGTGTTAAGAAGCAGTGCGGCTTGGTTGGGTTGTGTATCGGAGGACGCATGACTTTCAACCTTCGTCTCTCCCGAGCCCGTACGGGAGTTGTAGCGATGAAACAAGATAGTAGCTACTACAACAATTGGATACCACGAAATTGGGGAGAAAAAGGGGTAAAATTTAAAAAAAAAAATAAAAAAAAAAAAATACATTCGTTTTTTTCCTCATCAATCTACACACAATACCCCATAATGACAAGCAAAAACTGTTTTTAGAAATGTTTGCTAATTTATTACAAAAAAAAATATAATAATATAACATTTACATAAGTATTCAGAACCTTTACTCAGTACTTTGTTGAAGCACTTTTGGCAGGGATTACAGCCTCGAGTCTTCTTGGATATGACACTACAAGCTTGGCACACCTGTATTTGGGGAGTTTCTCCCATTCTTCTCTGCAGATTCTTTCAAGCTCTGTCAGGTTGGATGGAGAGCATCACTGCACAGCTATTTTCAGGTCTCTCCAGAGATGTTAGATCGGGTTCAAGTCTGGGCTCTGGCTGGGCCACTCAATGACATTCATGAGACTTGTCCCGAAGCCACTGCTGTGTTGTCTTCGCTGTGTGCTTAGGGTCATTGTCCTGTTGAAAGGTGAACCTTCGCCCCCAGTTTGAGGTCCTGAGCGCTCTGGGGCAGGTCTTCATCAAGGATCTCTATGTACTTACTTTGCCTCGATTCTGACTAGTCTCCCAGTCCCAGCCGCTGAAAAACATCCCCACAGCATGATGCTGCCACCACAATGCTTCACCGTAGGGATGGTGCCAGGTTTCCTCCAGACGTGACGCTTGGAATTCAGGCCAAAGAATCTTGTTTCTCATGGTCTGAGAGTCTTGTTGTGCCTTTTGGCAACTCTGAGAGGGCTTTCATGTGCCTTTTACTGAGGAGTGGTATTTATTTATAAAAACGGCTCTGGGAAACGAATGATATTGTCAGCCTGGGAGCCAGCCTGCTAACGTTAGCTAGCTAGCTAACAGTACACCTTAGCTTAAGACATATAGCAAGCTAGCTAGCTAGGTAAACAATGAACCTAGCTAGGTAAATAACATTTAAGATCCCACACGTCACGTAACATTATCTAATGAGCCAGACAGCTAACGTTAGCTAGTTAAACAACAATGAACAAAGTGCCAACAATGCCACAGTGCTAGGAGCTAACCAACCAGGTTCAATGTTAGCTAGCTAACATTAGGCTCTAACTAGAAAAGCAAACGGCTCTGTGAAACTAATATAGCTAGGGAATCAGCCAGCTAACACTAGCTAGCTAGCTAACAGTACACTCTAACCTGAAATGAAACAACTTTCTGTCAAAATTAGAAATGTGTAATTTCTGAAAATGTAGCCCGCTAATGCTAGACTATCTTACCTGTATACGTCATCGTGCATGATAGACACGTCTCCCTGTCAGGAATGCCATACCACGGTTGCCCTTAGTTTGAAGATGTAATCCCGAGACAGGTGTTTTCTCCATTTCTTTAGCTATCATACTCTTATGCCACTGATTTCAAAACTTGATCCTCCAGAAAGCGGAGAGCAACATATATGCAGCTCCACTACACAGTAGATTTAAAATAAAAAACGTGTTCAACAGGATTACCAACACAGACTAACGAGCTCAAATGGACAGAAACCTTCTGGCAGACCAATCCGAACTCCTCTTTCGGCATGTCCAGCACACTCATTATCTCAGCCAATCATGGCTAGTGGGACGGTTGCTGACTTTTTTTGTGGCTTAACCAGATGGCATACAAGTTTGTTATTAAGGCACATGAAAGTTCACATGTTCGAGAAGGAATTTCTGTGAAAAAACACATTTTGATAAAAACACCTGTGAAGTCAAATTGTATTATTGTTGCTGCTACCGTCTCTTATGACTGAAAATAACTTCTGGATATCAGAACTGCGATTACGCGATTACGCACCACAAACTATTTTTGTAAATAACAGCTGGTGCACGATATCTAAGGAAATCTCAAGGTTTTGCTCACCTGAGGTAGAGTATCTCATGATAAGCTGTAGTCCACACTATCTACCTAGAGAGTTTCCATCTTGTTTTTTCGTAGCTGTCCACATACCACCACAGACTGAGACTGGCACTAAGACTGCAGTCAATGAGCAAACAGGAAAACGTTCACGCCTGGTTTCCTGAATCAGGTCACATATTTGTAATCTTCTTTTCGCTCAGTCATTTTGGTCACTACAATGTTGTTGATCCATCCACAGTTTTCTCCCATCAGAGCCATTGAACTCTGTAGCTGTTTTAAACATCACCAATGGCCTCATGGTGACATCCCTGAGCAGTTTCCTTCCTGTCCTTCAGTTCAGAAGGACAACTGTATCTTTGGTGTGTCTGGGTGGTTTGATATATCATCCAAAGCATAATTATTAAATTGACCATGCTAGAAGAGAAATGTAATATCTGCCCATCTACCAATCACTGTCCTTCTTTGACTGTGGGACCTTACAGATTAATGTATGGGGAACATTCAAAAATCATGTCAACTCCTATTATTTCAGTCAAACCTATAACATTCAGTCAATTACTCATATAATAATTCATTATTTACCATTCATTTCTATTGGACACAACAGAAACAACCCAAACAAATTGTAAACGCATCCAACAAGTGTGAGTCCATGTTATTTTGTGATTTGTTAAAAATAAAAATAAATCTCCTGAAATAATTTAGGCTTGCCTAAACAAAGGGGGTGAATACTTATGCAACGACTATATATTAGTAAAAATGTGTAAAAAAAAACAAAAAAATCTCATTGACATGGATAATTTTGTTTAGATCAATTGGAAAAATCACAATTAAATGTATTTCAATCCCACTTTGTAATGCAACAACATTTGAAAATATCCTATGGGGGTACTTATGATACCCACTGTAGCTAATAATATAACATTTGAAATGCCCTTTTGCAACCTTTGGTAATGTCTACTGCTCATTTCTGATTTTCTGATTTATTATGTTTTTTCACTGCTGTTTATAGTTTTGTTCACTTGTCAATAAAGCGCCTTTGAATTGAATTGAGTGAGCAAGAGAAAGAGAGAGTGTGTGAGCGGCAGTGGGATCAGCCTGTTATGTCAACCTGTGTGTGTGTGTGTGTGTGTGTGTGTGTGCTTGCGTGCGCGCACGTGCGTACGTGTGTGTGTGTGTAATGTGTGAATATTCTCTCTCGCCAACCTGACATTTTTCACACCTTATGGTTGATTGCAGAAGCCTGTGTTTAGTTGTTTAGTCATATGGTGGAATCATGAGGCTTGTTTTAGATTGGCTCCTCATGAAAGCCAATGTGACTTCCTCCTCCTTGCATTTTACATGGGATCAGTGGAGGCTCCTCAGAGTAGGAAGGGGAGGACCATCCTCTGTGAGTTTTATTTTTTTAAATTGTGAAAACGTTAATAATGTTATCAGTTTTAGATAAAACTATACCAAATATATTCACGTATATTCACATAATTGATTAAAACACACTGTTTTCCAATGAAGGTCTACAGTAGACTCAACAGCAGTCTGTAGGGTAGCACCATGGTGTAGCCGGAAGACAGCAAGCTTCCGTTCTCCTCTGGGTACATTGATTTTAATACAAAACCTAGGAGGCTCATGGTTCTCATCCCCTTCCAAAGACTTACACAGTAATTATGGCACCTTTCAGTGGACATCCTCCAACCTATCAGAGCTCTTGCAGCATGAACTGACATGTTGTCCACCCAATCAAAGGATCAGAGAATGAATCTAGTACTGAAAGCATAAGCTACATCTAGCTAGCACTGCAGTGCATAAAATGTGGTGAGTAGTTGACTCAAAGAGAGAGAAAGACAATGGCTGAATAGTTTTTAACAAATTAATTTCTTCAAAAATGAAGCAGGAGCAAGAGTGAGAAAGATTAAAAAAAAAGATTTCACTTACTTAGCTACCAAATGCAGGTAGATTGTTTAGCCTACTCAAACACCTGGCTCAAACATGTCTTTCTTTTTTCCAATGCAGTTAAGCCAAAACCACGCCCCGTTATTCAGAGCGGCGTTGACACCGCTTTGAGCGCTCTCCAAATCTCCAAGTCCGGAAGTGAATATCAGTCACTGATTAATAACATTTGCCCTTGTATTTCTAGATTGAAAAATATAATGACATAATATCTTGGACCAAGCAAGCCATTAAAGTCCCTTAACACTCAATGGCTGAAGCATAGCATATTCAACTGAATTATTAGCTAATATTTTTTAGAAATTATGAATAGTAAGGATATGCTTTTACCTGATAATAGACTACTAATGATAATATAACAACCTCAAATCCTGAGCTAGTAACGTTAAGTAGCCTAGGTTAACTTAGTTGACCTTCAATTGAGGGAATTCAGCAGAGTTCTCTGAGACATTTTTCATTGAAACTCTGAAAATAAATACATGGGCAAATGTTACCAAGCATGATAATAATAGGCCTGCATGACGGTAGGCAGCTAATTGTTAAATTACGCTTTGCATCCTTACCTGGAAGGTCACTGTCTCTGCGCTGATCGCCTGTGAGTGAGACAATGCTAGCTAGCTAATGGGAGCGTTGTATAATGCCCCTCTGAAAAATGGGGCATGGTTTTGGCTGAACTGCGTTGGGAAAAAGAAGGATGCGGATCAAACAGAGGGATGCTATGTTAGCTAGCTGGCTATAACTATCCAACACTGAAACTCTTCTTCCAAGTCAATATAAGCTTTTGGTTTTACAAATGTATTGCCACTGGGGGACGTACTGCATGAGTGTAGAGGATTTATTAGCACGTTAGTTCTATTAGCTATGTTGACTAGGACATTACTTTAGCTAATATGGTGACAACAATGTAGGCTGTGTGTAGCGGTTATGATATGAAGGTTTGTCTTGGAAAGGTTTTTTCGACTGACCACAGACAGCTGATGTGTTGTGCACTGAAGTACACAAGCGAAGGGAAAAGGTGAGAGGAGGAGAGCACGTAGATGTGAGAAGGAATACAACAAGCTATTTATATGTGGCTATGAAAGTGAGGGGTGTATTCATTCCACCGATTCTGTTGAAAATAGTTTCTTAAACAGAGGCAAAGTGGAACGGAACAGGGATAAGCCTACCTGAATTTGTCCAATAGAAACTCTAACTTTTCAACTGTTGGACTAATGATTACACCCTAGATCAACTAGATGCAGGCAATAGTGTGCAAGGCTGTATTGAATGTGTCACCTGTCTGTCACCTCAAATCTTTCCCTCAACCTGTGTGCACCTATGTTGTAAACTTTCATTCATAGGCTAGTTTGTAGCAACCTCATGATGGGTATAGGGACAATTCTAGTGTAATTTAGTAGCCTAAACCTATAGATGTTACATTGAACTGGGTGAATGGAATATGACAATCATCCACTATGCTGTAAAATAAATAAGTCCATGCTCATAAAAAAAAAGTAAACGGTTTATTTGTAGACTTATGGATTTGTATTGTACAGTATATTTGCAGGCATATGCCTTAGGCATCTGTCTGTGTCTAATCAGTGATGTAAATGTGATATTTCCATCTGTGTTTACATATCAATGTTTTTAAGCATTAACCTGTTGCGACGACCAAACCCGGATCCGGGATTCTATTTATAGACCTAAGCTCATTACCATAACGCAACGTTAACTATTCATGAAAATCGCAAATGAAATGAAATAAATATGCTATCTCTCAAGCTTAGCCTTTTGTTAACAACACTGTCATCTCAGATTTTCAAAATATGCTTTTCAACCATAGGAAAACAATCATTTGTGTAACAGTAGCTAGCTAGCGTAGCATTTAGCGTTAGCATTAGCGTTAGCATTTAGCAGGCAACTATCACAAAAACAAGTAAAGCCTTCAAATAAAATAACTTACCTTTGAAGAACTTCTGATGTTTTCAATGAGGAGACTCTCAGTTAGATAGCAGATGCTCAGTTTTTCCAAAAAGATTCTTTGTGTATTAGAAATAGCTCCGTTTTGTACATCACATTTGGCTACCAAAAAAAAAAAAAAAAAAAAAAAAAAAAAAAGAAAATTCAGCCCTCAAAACGCGAACTTTTTTCCAAATTAACTCCATAATATCGACTGAAACATGGCAAAGTGGTTTAGAATCAATCCTCAAGGTGTTTTTCCACAAATCTCTTCAATGATATATCCTTCGTGGAAGCCTGGTTTCTCCTTGCTCTCAAATGGAAAAATAATTGCACCTGGCTTTACGCTCCAATTTCGACGCAGGGACACCAGGCGGACACTTGGAAAATGTAGTCTCTTATGGTCAATCTTCCAATGATATGCCTACAAATACGTCACAATGCTGCTAACGCCTTGGGGGAACGACAGAAAGTGTAGGCTCATTCCTTGCGCAATCACAGCCATATAAGGAGACAATGGAAAACAGAGCTTCAGAAATCTGCTCATTTCCTGGTTGACGCATCATCTTGGTTTCGCCTGTAGAATGAGTTCTGGGGCACTTACAGACAATATCTTTGCAGATTCTGAAACTTCAGAGTGTTTTCTTTCAAAAACTGTCAAGAATATGCATATTCGAGCATCTTTTCGTGACAAAATATCGCGCTTAAAACGGGAACGTTTTTTATCCAAAAATGAAATAGCGCCCCTAGAGATCAAAGAGGTTAAGTAGTAAGTGTGTTTATCTATTTTTGTATT
>NC_092169.1:35145000-35262500 GCF_045791955.1 Oncorhynchus clarkii lewisi | reverse complement strand
CGTAGTATCTGTGTTTATGTGTGTGTGTGTGTGTGTGTGTGTGTTGCCTCCGCAGTATCTGTGTTTATGTGTGTGTGTGTGTTGCCACCGTAGTATCTGTGCTTATGTGTGTGTGTGTGTGTTGCCTCCGTAGTATCTGTGTTTATGTGTGAGCGCGTGTTTACTTGCACCCATGTGTGATGGAGTCATAGGAGGGGTCCTAAGAATCATGTTATTATCTGTAATGGGAATAGTGATCTAATTTCCTCTGTACACTGTGACATTATTTTGGAGCTCATCTGGGTTCAAATACTATTTTAAATAGCTCAATCAAGCACAAATGAAGGATTTTAAATGATTAGTAACAGTATTTGAACCCAGGTCTGACTGTGAGAGTGTTAGGTAAGGTTGTTAGCGGATCAAAAGTGAATGAACAGCAGGGAGAAATTATCTGTGTTGGGTGGCTATAGTTAAGACTCCCCTGTGGCCCCCCCTCACACACACACACACAGCAGATGGGCATTAAATGTTGTATTTTATTTTTACTGGGGATTTTTATGTTCTTGCATGGATCTGTGTGGTTTTACTGCAGCCATTTAGGAGAGCTGCTGTGCTGATTAGAAACGTAGCTGTGTGTGTGTGTGTGTGTGTGTGTGTGTGTGTGTGTGTGTGTGTGTGTGTGTGTGTGTGTGTGTGTGTGTGTGTGTGTGTGTGTGTGTGTGTGTGTGTGTGTGTGTGTGTGTGTGTGTGTGTGTGTGTGTGTGTGTGTGTGTGTGTGCGTGCGTGCATGCGTGCGTTTGTGTAATTGACTGTCTGAATTTTGTATGCATACTGGATTGTAGCTTTTAGATTCCACACTGATACAGATTAGTAGCTTTGGAATGCTATTTAGCAGCCCTGCTATTATTAAATTATGTAGGTACTGTAGTTGATGTGTGGAACGCAGCAGTTGAAATCCTGTTGAACTCAGAACAGAGCGAGGGAGGTCTTTAGGTGCCTTTTGGCAAACTCCAAGCGCCTTTTACTGAGGAGCGACTTCCGTCTGGCTGCTCTACTATAAAGGCCTGATTGGTGGAGAGCTGCATAGATGGTTGTCCTTCTGGAAGGTTCTCCCATCTCCACAGAGGAACTCTAGAGCTCTGTTAGTGACCATCGGGTTCATAGTCACCTCCCTGAACAAGGCCCTTTCCCCCTGATTGCTCAGTTTGGCCAGGCGGCCAGCTCCAGGAAGTGTCTTGGGGGTTCCAAACTTCTTCCATTTAAGAAGCCATATCCATGTAATGCTTAGAGAAGGTCTTATGTCAAGTGTTATTGAAGTGTTGTGGTTGCAGGTTCACTTGGCACATCAAAAGCCTTTTATTTTGGGGTGTTGCTTTTGGCCATCAAGTGCTAACAGTCAGTATCTAAATAATATGTGTGAAATGCTTGATATTGTATGTGATGTAAACAGAAAGGTCTACTTTCTTGTGGACCTGAATATTGCTGGTTTTCATCAAGCTGTCTGCTCAAGAGGAAGCTTCACAGTGTAACCAGTGCCTGTATGAAAATGTATGCACTGCACTCACTACTGTGTAAGTCACTCTGGATGACAGCGTCTGCTAAATTACTGAAATGTAAACTTAATCTTGTTCAGGTTATTAATCAACCTACCTGGGTTTTTACAAACACTACAAGATTATCCACATGTATTGATCACATTTGTACTAATACTGTAGAACTTTTTTCTAAAGCTGTATCCATACCTATTGGTTGCAGTGATCATAATATAGTGGCTACAGCCAGAAAAGCCAAAGTTCCAAAAGCTGGGCCTAAAATAGTGTATAAGAGATCATACAAAATATTTTGCTGTGACTCTTATGTGGATGATGTTACAACTATTTGTTGGTTTGATGTGATTAATAAGGAGCATCCAGACGCTGCACTTGATGAATTTATAAAATTGCTTTTTTTAAATATTGATAAACATGCACCTGTTAAACTGAATGTTAGATATGTTAAGGCTCCATGGATTGGTGAGGAATTAAACAACTGAATGGTTGAAAGAGATGGGGCAAAAAGAGTGGCTAATAAGTGGCTGCACGTCTGACTGGCTGACTTACTGCAAACTGAGAAATTATGTGACAGAAAAAGAAGAAACTGTATTATGAAGCTAAGATCAATGATATAAAGAATTATGTATATAATGATATATATATATATATATATATATATATATATATATATATATGGGCAGAAAACAAATTAAACTCCACCTTTCATTGAATCAGATGGCTTATTCATCACAAAACCTTTGATGTTGCCAATTATTAGAATGATTACTTCGTTGACAAAGTGGGCAAATTTAGGCAGGAAATGTCAACAATGAACAGTGAGCCATCGTACTCATGCATAAAAAAAGTACAAATTAAATAAAAGTATTGCACCTTTGCCATATCTTGGATTCAGAGCTATCTATCTGATAGAACTCAGAGGGTTTTCTTTAATGGAAGCTTATCTAATGTCAAACATTTCAAGTGTGGTGTACCGCAGGGCAGCTCTCTAGGCCCTCTACTCTTTTCTATTTTTACCAATAACCTGCCACTGGCATTTAACAAACATGTGTGTCCATGTATGCTGATGATTCAACCATACGTATGTCAGCAACCACAGCTAATGAAGTCACTGAATTCCTTAACAAAGAGTTGCAGTCTGTTTTGGAATGGGTGGCCAGTAATAAACTGGTACTGAACATCTCTAAAACTAAGAGCATTGTATTTGGTACAAATCATTCCCTCAGCTGAATCTGGTAATAAATGGTGTTTCTGTTGAACAAGTTAAGGAGACTAAATTACTTGGTGTTACATTAGATTGTAAACTGTCATGGTCAAAACATGTAGATTCTCATTATAATCAGAGGGCAAATATTAATACTATGCATGCTGGTCTCTCTTTGCTAAGAGTTGATGAAAGACTGACTGCATCACTTCTTGTTTTTATAAGAAACATGAATGTGTTGGAAATTCCAAATAGTTTGTATAGTCAACTTTCACACAACACTGACACACAGACTTACCCCACCAGACATGCTAACAGGGGCCTTTTCACAGTCCCCAGGTCCAAAACAAATTCAAGGAAACATACAGTACTATACAGAGCCATGAGTACATGGAACTCCTGTCTTATATAGTGCAAGTGAACAGAAAACTTGGTTGTAAAAACGAATAAAACACCTCACAATGCCTCTCCCCCGTGTGACCTACTTGTTGTGTGTATGTACTGACATGTATGTGTAACTAATAGATGCACACACACAAAAACATGTTCATGTTTTTAAATGTATGTAAATGTTAAAGTATTTTGTCTGTAATGCGCTTTTTGTTATGTGTCAGACCCCAGCAAGACTAGCTGTTGCCATCGGCTAATGGGGAGCCTAACAAATCAAATCAAATTGACATCATGTTTTGTCTGGCTATTGGTGCCGCTTATACTAGGATCCCCACTAACATGCTCTGTGATGGTTATATTAGGGCTAAAAGCTCTTCAAACAACATGGGGAATGTATTTAGATGCATGGTTATTAAAATTACGGACTAGAAGATCATGGAGTGTGGGAGTTGAAACTGTGTGTGTGTCTGTGAGCTGCTGGGATTTCTGTGTGCTACATTGGGATCATGCCTAGCAGTTAGTCTGGATCCGTCCAAGATGTTTGTGTTGTCTGAACATATTTCACTAGATTAGGCTGAATCCTCTCTCCAGTGGCATTGAATGAACCTAGTATTATAGTCTATGTCCCAGGTCTATTGTGATCTGTACCTTTCATGAACTCTGATGAATAATGTTGATTAGAAATCACAAATGGTGTCTGTTGCAGTGTGTCTGTCTAAATACACCAACACATGTTTGCAAACACACACACAAACACACACAGATACATTGAAACAGAAAAAAAATATGACACAGCATTATCAACAGTAAAAATAATCTGAAAAGTTTTGCGTTTTACTGCAGCATACTGTAAATGATGCATTGTGAGAAAATGTTGCAGGTGGGGAAAATATTTGCAATTCCACCCCGTAGAGTACAGTATCGTACCGTATCTTTGGAGCGCCAAAAACCATTTAACTAGTTGCATGGTATTGTTGTTTCTGGCTCATTAACAGATTTTCAGGCGTGCCTGGTAAGAGGCTATATTTGTTGCACATGGGAATGAAAATGCTGTACCAATTTACAGTTGAAGTCGGAATTTTACATACACTTAGGTTGTAGTCATTAAAACTTGTTTTTCAACCACCCCACAAATTTCTTGTTAACAAATTATAGTTTTGGCAAGTCAGTTAGGACATCTACTTTGTGCATGACACAAGTCATTTTTCCAACATTTGTTTACATGCAGATTATTTCATTTATAATTCACTATATCACAATTCCAGAAGGTCAGATGTTTACATACACTAAGTTGACTGTGCCTTTAAACAGCTTGGAAAATTCCAGAAAATTATGTCATGGCTTTAGTGTCACGTCGTTGTATGGAGGAGACGAAGGCGCAGTGTGATAAGAGTTTAACTCTGAGAAGAACAAACACTGAACAAAACTATACAAAACAACAAAACAAACGTGAAGCTGTAAACACTAGTGCTGACACAGGCAACTATACATAGACAATAACCCACAAAATACCCAAGGCATATGGCAACCTAAATATGGTCCCCAATCAGAGACAACGATAAACAGCTGCCTCTGATTGGTTCTCAATCTATGCAACCATAGACATAAAAACTCCCAGACTAGAAACAACCCCATAAACATAAACACATATATCACCCTCATCACACCCTGACTTAACCAAAATAATAAAGAAAACAAAGAATACTATGGTCAGGGCACGACAGTACCCCCCGCAAAGGTGCGGACTCCAGTGCACGGGAAGCCTGGTGCGTGGTGTTGGCACTGGTGGTACTGGGCTGGTGACACACACCTCAGGGCGAGTGCGGGGAGCAGGCACAGGACGTACTGGACTTTGGAGGCGCACTGGATGTCTGGAGTGTAGAGCTGACACAACCCGTCCAGGCTGGATGTTTATTTTGCAAATGAAGGGCACTGGCACAGGATGAACTGGGCTGTGCAGACTCACCGGAGACACAGTACGCAGAGCCTGGTCCAAGGAGGTATACTGGAGCCCAGGAGCGCTGAGCCGGCACCCTCCTTCCTGGCTGGATGCCCATTCTAGCCTGGCCAATGCAAGGAGCTGGAATAGAGCGCACCGGGCTAGAATAGCGCACTGTAGACACCATGCGCATCTCTGCATAACATGGTGCCTGAGCGGTGCCGAGGAGTTGGCTCAGGTCTCCTACCTGACTCAGCCAATCTCCTCGTGTGCCCCCTCCCAAAAAATATATTGGGGCTGCCTCTCGGGCTTCCGTGCTGGCCGTGTACCCTCATATCTTCGCTGTTCCTCTATTCTCCTGTATTTCTCCTCGTAGTATCGCCGTTCCGCTTTCGCTGCCTCTAACTCCTCCTTAGGACGGCGATACTCCCCCGGCTGTGTCCAGGGTCCTGCTCCATCTAATACCTCCTCCCAGGTCCATTTCCCCATTAATCGCTGTTCCTCCTTTTCACGCTGCTTGTTCCTGGTTTGGTGGGTTATTCTGTCACGTACGCTGTATGGAGGAGACCAAGGCGCATCGTGATAAGAGTACATAACTCTTTCAATGAGAAGAACGAACACTGAACAAAACTATACAAAACAACAAAATGAACGTGAAGCTATAAACACTAGTGATGACACAGGCAACTATACACAGACGATAACCCACAAAATACCCAAGGAATATGGCTACCTAAATATGGTCCCCAATCAGAGACAACGATAATCAGCTGCCTCTGATTGAGAACCTAGGCACCCATAGACATAAAAACACCTAGACAAGGTACAACCCCATAAACATACAAAAGCCCTAGACAGGACAAAAACACATATATCACCCTCATCACACCCTGAACTAACCAAAATAATAAAGATAACAAAGAATATTAAGGTCAGGGCGCGACATTTATAAGCATCCGATAGGCTAATTGACATAATTTGAGTCAATTGGAGGTGTACCTGTGGATGTATTTCAAGGCCTTCCTTCAAACTCAGTGCCTCTTTGCTTGACATCATGGAAAAATCAAAAGAAATCAGCCAAGACCTCAGAATTTTTTTTTGTAGACCTCCACAAGTCTGGTTCATCCAGAGCAATTTCCAAAAGCCTGAAGGTACCACATTCATCTGTACAAACAATAGTATGCAAGTATAAACACCATGGGACCACGCAGCCGTCATACCGCTCAGGAAGGAGGCGCGTTCTGTCTCCTAGAGATGAACGTACTTTGGTGTGAAAAGTGCAAATAAATCCCAGAACAACAGCAAAGGACCTTGTGAAGATGCTGGAGGAAACAGGTACAAATCTATCTATATCCACAGTAAAATTTGTTCTATATTGACATAACCTGAAAGGCCGCTCAGCAAGGAAGAAGCCACTGCTCCAAAACCGCCATAAAAAAGCCAGACTACGGTTTGCAACTGCACATGGGGACAAATATTGTACTTTTTGGAGAAATGTCCTCTGGTCTGATGAAACAAAAATAGAACTGTTTGGCCATAATGACCATTGTTATGTTTGGAGGAAAAAGGGGGAGGCTTGCAAGCCGAAAAACACCATCCCAACCGTGAAGCACGGGGGTGGCAGCATCATGTTGTGTGGATGCTTTTCTGCAGACGGGACTGGTGCACTTCACAAAATAGATGGCATCATGAGGGAGGGAAATTATGTGGATATATTGAAGCAACATCTCAAGACATCAGTCAGGAAGTTAACGCTTGGTCGCAAATGGGTCTTCCAAATGGACAATGACCCCAAGCATACTTCCAGAGTTGTGGCAAAATGGCTTAAGGACAACAAAGTCAAGGTATTGGAGTGGCCCTCACAAATCCCTGACCTCAATCCCATAGAAAATGTGTGGGCAGAACTGAAAAAGTGTGTGTGAGCAAGGAAGCTTGCGGAATGCTACCCGAAACGATTTACCCAAGTTAATCAATTTAAAGGCAATGCTACCAAATACTTATTAAGTGTATGTAAACGTGACCCACTGGGAATGCGATGAAATAAATAAAAGCTGAAATAAATCATTCTCTCTACTATTATTCTGACATTTCACATTCTTAAAATAAAATGGTGATCCTAATTTACCTAAAACAGGAAATGTTTTACTAGGATTAAATGTCAGGAATTGTGAAAAACTGAGTTTAATTGTACTTGGCTAAGGTGTATGTAAACATTCGACTTCAACTGTAACTCCTACGTGGTTATAGTGCCCCATCAAATTAAAATGTATAGGGACAGATTGGAGTGGCAGCAAGTCTTAAATGGTTGAGCATTTTGCCATATCCTCTTGATCTGTTTTGCCCTGTAGTCGCTGCCAGTTTGGAAGCCTTTGTTAAACAACTTCTTATGGCTCAAATCCCATTACCGGGATATATTTGACAACAGCCAGTGAAAGTGCAGGGCGCCAAATTCAAACAACAGAAATCTCATAATTACAATTCCTCAAACATAGAAGTATTATACACCATTTTAAAGATACATGTGTTGTTAATCCCACCACAGTGTCCAATTTCAAAAAGGCTTTAAGACGAAAGCATACCATGCGATTATGTTAGGTCGGCGCCAAGTCACAAAAAAACACAGCCATTTACCAGCCAAAGAGAGGAGTCACAAAAACCAGAAATAGAGATAAAATGAATCACTAACCTTTGATGATCTTCATCAGATGGCACTCATAGGACTTCATATTACACAATACATGTATGTTTTGTTCGACAAAGTTCATATTTATATCCAAAAATCTCAGTTTACATTGGCGTGTTATGTTCAGTAATGTTTTGGCTCCAAAACATCCGATGATTTTGCAGAGCCTCATCAATTTACAGGAATACTCATCATAAATGTTGATGATGATACAAGTGTTATGCATATAATTAAAGATATACTTCTCCTTAATATAACTGCTGTGTCAGATTTAAAAAAATCTTTATGGCAAAAGCACACCATGCGATAATCTGAGTACAGCGCTCAGCCACCATACCCGCCATGTTGTGGAGTCAACAAAAGTCAGAAATAGCATTATAAATATTCACTTACCTTTTATGATCTTCATCAGAATGCACTCCCAGGAATCCCAGTTCCACAATAAATGTTTGTTTTGTTCGATAAAGTCCATAATTTATGTCCAAATACCTCCTTTTTGTCCGCGCGTTTAGTCCATTAATTCAAATGCACAAGTCCAGACGAAAAGTCAAAAAAATCAGTAGAAACATGTGAAACGATGTATATAATCAATCTTTAGGACGTTTTTATCATAAATCTTCAATAATATTCCAAACGGACAATTCCTCCCTGTCTTTAGAAAGGAAAGGGAAAGGAGCTCATGTTCACGGCCGCTCGCGTGACTGAACTCCAGGCTTTCTTCCTGACCACTGGTTCAAACAGCTCTTATTCGCTCCCCTTTCATAGTAGAAGCCTGAAACAATGTTCTAAAGACTGTTGACATCTAGTGGAAGCATTAGGAAGTGCAATCTGACCCCTTTACACTGTATATTGGATAGGCAATCACTTGAAAAATTACAAACCTCAGATTTCCCACTTGCTGGTTGGATTTCTCTCAGGTTTTTGCCTGCCAAATGAGTTCTGTTATACTCACAGACATTATCTTAACAGTTTTGGGAACTTTAGAGTGTTTTCTATCCAAATCTACTATCTACTATCTCCAAATCTACTATCTACTAAATTATATGCCTATTCTAGCTTCTGGACCGGAGTAACAGGCAGTATACTTTGTGCACAGTTTTCGTCCGGACGTGAAAATACTGCCCCCTTGCATAAGAGGTTATTAACCTGTTGGATCTCTAGGGGCGCTATTTCATTTTTGGATAAAAAACGTTCCCGTTTTAAGCGCGATATTTTGTCACGAAAAGATGCTCGACTATGCATATTCGACTATGCATATTCTTGACAGTTTTTTTGAAAGAAAACACTCTGAAGTTTCAGAATCTGCAAAGATATTGTCTGTAAGTGCCCCAGAACTCATTCTACAGGCGAAACCAAGATGAAACGTCAAACAGGAAATGAGCAGAATTTCTGAAGCTCTGTTTTCTAATGTCTCCTTATATGGCTGTGAATGCGACAGGAATAAGCTTAGACCTTCTGCCGTTTCCCCGAGATGTCGGCAGCATTGTGACGTATTTGTAGGCATATCATTGGAAGATTGACCATAAGAGACTACATTTTCCAAGTGTCCGCCTGGTGTTCTGCGTCGAAATTGGTGCGCAAAGCCAGGTGCAAGTATTTTTCCATTTGATTGAGAGGAGAAACCATGCTTCCACGAACGATATATCATCGAAGAGATATGTGAAAAACACCTTGAGGATTGATTCTAAACCACGTTTGTCATGTTTTCAGTCGATATTATGGAGTTAATTTGGAAAAAAGTTTGCGTTTTGAGGACTGAATTTTCGGGTGTTTTTGTAGCCAAATGTGATGTACAAAACGGAGCTATTTCTAATACACAAAGAATCTTTTTGGAAAAAACTGAGCATTTGCTATCTAACTGAGAGTCTCCTCATTGAAAACATCCGAAGTTCTTCAAAGGTAAATGATTTTATTTTAAGGCTTTTATGTTTTTGTTGAAATGTTGCGTGCTGGATGCTAACGCTAATGCTAACGCTAAATGCTACGCTAGCTAGCTACTTTTACACAAATTATTGTTTTCCTAAGGTTGAGAAGCATATTTTGAAAATCTGAGATGACAGTGTTGTTTACAAAAGGCTAAGCTTGAGAGATGGCATATTTATTTCATTTCATTTGCGATTTTCATGAATAGTTAACGTTGCGTTATGGTAATGAGCTTGAGTCTGTATTCACGATACCGGATCCGGGATGGGGAGATCAGAGAGGTTAAGGCATCTAGAAGTGCAAATGATCAAAGCACCAATCAGTAGGACCGATTGGAGTAATGGCTACCTCTGTATTTTACGCAAGAATCTCTCTGGGAGCATCAGGTGACCACTTGCGCAATGTAGCCGCTTACGGGTATTCTTCAACATAAATGCGTAAAACTACGTCACAATGCTGTAGACACCTTCGGGAATACGGAGAAAGAGTAATCTGGTTGATAGCCCATTCACTGCTCAATAGGGACGCATAGGAACGCAGCGCTTTCAAAACATGAGGCACTTCCGGATTGGATTTTTTTCAGGCTTTCGCCAGCAACATCAGTTCTGTTATACTCACAGACAATATTTTTACAGTTTTGGAAATTTTAGAGTGTTTTCTATCCTAAGCTGTCAATTATATGCATATTCTAGCATCTTGTCCTGACAAAATATCCCGTTTACTACGGGAACGTTTTTTTTCCAAAAATGAAAATACTGCCCCCTAGTCACAACAGGTTTTAAAGAAGAAGTTACAGGTCTGTGAGAGCCAGAAATCTTGCTTGTTTGTAGGTGACCAACTACTTATTTTCCACCATAATTTGCAAATAAATTCATTAAAAATCCTACAATGTGATTTTCTGGATAATTTTTTTTCTCATTTTGTCTGTCATAGTTGAAGTGTACCTATGATGAAAATTACAGGCCTCGCTCATCTTTTTAAGTGGGAGAACTTGCACAATTGGTGGCTGACTAAATACTTTTTTGCCCCACTGTATGTGTATGAGACCAATACCATTTGATTGATTTCGATTTGTTGTATTGTGTGTCATTACACACTACTTGCTTTGAAACAGTAGGTGTACTGTAATATTTTATACACCATTTTACTAGCCACCAAGCTGCCTGTAAGATACTGTCAAATTCACAGTAATACCTTTACACTGTACACACAGATAGATGTACTGTATTTCCACACAAACACACACACACACACATGCAAACACACACGCGCACACACACGCAAACACAACTAAAAGGAGCAGAATCTCTGATACTCGAACAGATCAGCACTTTTTCTATTTAGAAGTGAAGGCGGTTTGACCCCATCCATACACCCTTCAACACCCCTTTACAATACCAGGCCAGATGAGGACCAAAGGAGCCAAAGGTCCTGCATTATCCTAGCCAGGGGCCACAGGGGTCATGTAGGGGTCATGTAGGGGCCAGAGTTCCTGACAAGGTGATTTGCTGTCCTTTCTCTGGGGTGAATGGCAACGATAGGCCCCGGTAGGGCCACTCGGGGCCCCATGTGTGGCAGTGTGTGTTTCAGTTTCAAGTTTTAATGCCTTTCTTGCAAACTCTAAACCCAAGAATGCTGTAAAGAATAACGATGTAATACTACAAATAACAAGGTAGAACACAAACACACAATATATCAAAATATGAAATAGGAAGAGCATGATGAAGTAAGTAAGCATACTATATAAAGGGTCTGTTCCAGTAACAAGCATTTCGCTACACTCACATTAACATCTGCTAACCATGTGTATGTGACAAATACAATTAGATTTTAACATATTTACAATGTGCAAGGATACTGGAGTGATGGAGGTAGATATGTAAACTCATCAAAAAAAGAAACTTCCCTTTTTCAGGACCCTGTCTTATAAATCCATATAACTTCACAGATCTTCATTGTAAAGGGTTTAAACACTGTTTCCCATGCTTGTTCAATGAACCATAAACAATTAATGAACATGCACCTGTGGAACGGTCGTTAAGACACTAACAGCTTACAGACGGTAGGTAATTAAGGTCACAGTTATGAAAGCTTATGACACTAAAGAGGCCTTTCTACTGACTCTGAAAAACACCAAAATAAAGATGCCCAGGGTCCCTGCTCATCTGCATGAACGTGCCTTAGGCATGCTGCAAGGAGGCATGAGGACTGCAGATGTGGCCAGGGAAATAAATTGCAATGTCCGTACTGTGAGATGCCTAAAACAGCGCTACAGGAAGAAAGGACGGACAGCTGATGGTCCTCGCAGTGGCAGACCATGTGTAACAACACCTGCACAGGTTCGGTACATCCGAACATCACACCTGCCGGACAGGTACAGGATGGCAACAACAACTGCCCGAGTTACACCAGGAACGCACAATCCCTCCATCTGTGCTCAGACTGTCCGCAATAGGCTGAGAGAGGCTGGACTGAGGTCTTGTAGGCCTGTTGTAAGGCAGGTCCTCACCAGACATCACCGGCAACAACGTTGCCTATGGGCACAAACCCACCGACGCTGGACCAGACAGGACTAGCAAAAAGGGCTCTTCACTGACGAGTCGCGGTTTTGTCTCACCAGGGGTAATGGTCGGATTCGCGTTTATCGTCAAAGGAATGAGCTTTACACCGAGGCCTGTACTCTGGAGCAGGACCGATTTAGAAGTGGAGGGGCCGTCATGGTCTGGGGCGGTGTGTCACAGCATCATGTTGTCATTGCAGACAATCTCAACTCTGTGCATTACAGGGAAGACATCCTCCTCCCTCATGTGGTACCCTCCCTGCAGGCTCATCCTGACATGACCCTCCAGCATGACAATGCCACCAGCCATACTGCTCGTTCTGTGCATGATTTCCTGCAAGACAGGAATGTCAGTGTTCTTTCATGGCCAGTGAAGAGCCCGGATCTCAATCCCATTGAGCACGTCTGGAACCTGTTGGATCGGAGGGTGAGGGCTAGGGCCATTCCCCCCAGAAATGTCCAGGAACTTGCAGGTGCCTTGGTGGAAGAGTGGGGTAACATCGCACAGCAAGAACTGGCAAATCTGGTGCAGTCCATGAAGAGGAGATGCACTGCAGTACTTAATGAAGCTGATGGCCACACCAGATACCGACTGGTACTTGTGATTTTGACCCCCCCGTTGTTCAGGGACACATTATTCAATTTCTGTTAGTCACATGTCTGTGGAACTTTTTCAGTTTATGCCTCAGTTGTTGAATCTTGTTATGTTCATACAAATATTTACACATGTTAAGTTTGCTGAAAATAAACTCAGTTGACAGTGAGAAGACTTTTCTTTTTTTGCTTAGTTTATATGGGTAAGGTGACAAGGCATCAGGATATATGTTAAACAGAGTAGCAGTGAGTGTTTGTATGTGTGTTTTAGTATAAGTGTGTGTAGTGTGTATGTACTGTGAGTGTAGCCGTTTTGTGCATAGGGTCAACACAGATAGTCCGTGTAGCAATCTTATGCTATTCAGGAGCCTATTGGTATCAGACTTGATACACCGGTACCGCTTGCTGTGCTGAAGCAGAGAGAACAGCCATTGGCTTGGGTGGCTGGTGTCTTTAATGACTTTCCAGGCCTTCATTTCACATCCCCTGATATAGAGGTCCTGGATGGCAGGGAGCTCGACCCAGTGATGTATTGTGCTGTCCGTACCACCCTCTGTAGTGCCATGCAATCGAGGGTGTTACTATTGCCATACCAAGCAGTGATGCAGCCATTTAAGTTTCTCTTAATGGTACAGCTCTAGAACTTTTTGATGATTTGAGTGCCCATGCCAAACCTTTTCAACCGCCTGAGGGGGAAAGAGGTGCTGTCGCACTTTCTTCACAACTGTGTGCATGTGTCTGGACCATTTTAAGTCCTTAGTGATTTGGACACAGAGGACATTGAAGCTCTTGACCCGCTCCACTGCAGCCCCCCGGTATGTAAATTCTGTTCTGCGCATGCTCTGGAATACCGTCTGGCCTCGCGGCCTTGCGGGTGTTGAGCTGATTAAAGACCTTACTGACGTTGGCCTCGGAGAGCGTGATCACCTAGTCCTTTAGGTTGGTGATGGCCCTCACACCCAGCATGGTGTTAAATGCATTCAGTTGATTTGGTTGAGAGGCATTGTTGAGCAGATTACAGCTGGTCTTCCTTTGTAATCCATAATGGACTGTAGCCCCTGCCACATGCGGTGGGTGTCAGAGCCTGTGTAATATGATTTCACCTTGTTCCTATATTGTCCTTTTGTTCGTTTGATGACTCTGCGGTGGCGGCGGTGACTTATTGTACTTGTTCACTGATGCATTTCCTAATGAAGCCGGTAACGGAGGTGGTTAGCTCATCGATGTTATCAGTGGAGTCTCAAAACATATTCCAATCAACTCTAGCAAACCAGTCCTGTAGCATAATCTCAGATTTTGGTGACTATTTCTCAATGGAGCTAGTCACGGGTACTTCCTGCTTGAGCTTCTGCTAGTAACAGGAAGCATGAGTACGGAGTCATTATCTGATTAGTCAAATGGCGGACAAGGGAGGGCCTTGTATGCCTGCTTGTTTGTAGAATAACAGTGGTCTAGGACTTTATCGCCCCTAGTGATGGAGACGTGTTGATGGAAGTTGGGAATCACGTGTCTTAATGACGCGCAATTAAAATCGCAGGCAAACAGAAAACCAGAAACGTAGCCTCCGGATGTACGCTTTTCTGCTTGTATATAGCCATTTGTGTGTGTTTGTGGAGAGAGGGGTGTGTGTGTTTCTTGTGTTGTGTGTGCAGGGCCATTCAGGGCCCCATGTGTGGCTGTGTGAAAGTCAGCAGGGCTGAGTGCCACATGGGTCAGTGGTAGGGGTTATCCCCATGACCAGCGATGTTAGCCACGTTTGCCTGATGAGCGCTAATCTGTAATGGTCATCCTATAGAAGCTGTTTATCTTCAAGCTCTTACCAGTCTGTTAGCCATGAAACACAATTTAGAGCTGTGACTATGGTTGGGGTGATGTCATTGTGTAATGAGAGGGAGTTTAGTGCAGGGGGGTAGAGGCTAGGAGGCATGATTTGGTGGAGTAACACTCAAAGACATACAGAACATAATTTCCTGTGGCCCATAGGGGTCTGGTCAAAAGTAGTGTACTATATAGGTCACAGGGTTCCATTTGGCACCCTGACAGAATCATTTTATTGAACGGAGTGGGACATTATGCCCTATGGACTGTGAAATGAACCACCCTGGATACAAATAATATTTAAGGATATTTAAGGATGAGTAGTTTTATTAAAAAGTATTACAGTTATAGCAGTATTTTTTTGAAAGTCTCCCCATGTTCTCTCTTTCTCACTCTACCTCGCTCCCTCTTTTTAATTTAATGAAACTCCAAAGTACTACTACAATTATGCTAATTCTATATTTTAATAAGATTAGTGGAGAGGTTAGAGTTTAGGCAGTCGGAGAACTCTAAACAGGTATTGTCGTCTCATTCTAATTCTAGCTACGATATGAATAGCTGTTTAGAAACTCATATTAAATACAGTTGGCAGACAAATGTTTGATTATATGAATAAGCTTTGTGAAAAGTACAGAAAACGTATGTATCATTATGATCCGCTTGCTTGCAAATAACTAATGCTACATGGATTAGCTGTGGATTAGCACAATGCTAATGGGAAAAGTCTTTAAACTTATTATAACTAATTATAACTTATAAAGGCTTTATATAGCATACATAAAATATTCATAGGCAAAGCCTTCATGTATGCTATATAAAGCCTTTATGTATGCTAGATAAAGCCTTCATGTATGCTATATAAAGCCTTCATGTATGCTATATAAAGTCTTTATGTATGATATATAAAGCCTTCATGTATGCTATATAAAGCCTTTATATATGCTATATAAAACCTTCATGTATGCTATATAAAGCCTTTATGTATGCTATATAAAGCCTTCATGTATGCTATATAAAGCCTTCATGTATGCTATATAAAGCTTTTATGTATGATATATGAAGCCTTCATGTATGCTATATAAAGCCTTTATGTTTGCTATATAAAGCCTTCATGTATGCTATATAAAGCCTTTATGTATGATATATAAAGCCTTCATGTATGCTATATAAAGCCTTCATGTATGCTACATAAAGCCTTTATATATGCTATATAAAACCTTCATGTATGCTATATAAAGCCTTTATGTATGCTATATAAAGCCTTTATGAATGCAATATAAAGCCTTCATGTATGCTATATAAAGACTTTATAAATTGTACTTTGTTTAAAGTGGGACCCAAAACTCTATATAACAATCTGTTATTTCTTTCATCACATTCCCAGTGGGTCAGAAGTTTACATACACTCAATTCGTATTTGGTAGCATTGCTTTAAACTGTTTAACTTGGGTCAAACGTTTCAGGTAGCCTTCCACAAGCTTCCCACAATAAGTTAGGTGAATTTTGGCCAATTCCTCCTGAAAGAGCTGGTGTAACTGAGTCAGATTTGTAGGCCTCCTTGCTCGCACACACTTTTTCAGTTCTGCCCACAAATGTTCTATAGGATTGAGGTCAGGGCTTTGTGATGGCCACTCCAGTACCTTGACTTTGTTGACCTTAAGCCATTTTGCCACAACTTTGGAAGTATGCTTGGGGTCATTGTCCATTTGGAAGACCCATTTGCGACCAAGCTTTATCTTCCTGACTGATGTCTTGAGATGTTGCTTCAATATATCCATATAAATCCATATATATAGTTTTCCCTCCCTCATGATGCCATCTATTTTGTGAAGCGCACCAGTCCCTCCTGCAGCAAAGCACCCAGACAACATGATGATGCCACCCCAGTGCTTCAAGGTTTAGATGGTGTTCTTCAGCTTACAAGCATCCCCCTTTTTCCTCCAAATACAACAATGGTCATTATGACCAAACAGTTCTATTTTTGTTTCATCAGACCAGAGGACATTTCTCCAAAAAGTACGATCTTTGTCCCCATGTGCAGTTGAAACCGTAGTCTGGCTTTTTTTATGGCGCTTTTGGAGCAGTGGCTTCTTCCTTGCTGAGCGGCCTTTCAGGATATGTCGATATAGGACTCACTGTGGATATAGATACTTTTGTACCTGTTTCCTTCAGCATCTTCACAAGGTCCTTTGCTGTTGTTCTGGGATTGATTTGCACTTTTTGCACCAAAGTACGTTCATCTCTAGGAGACAGAACTCGTCTCCTTCCTGAGCGGTATGACGGCTGCATGGTCCCATGGTGTTTATACTTGCGTACTATTGTTTGTACAGATGAACCTGATACCTTCAGGCTTTTTAGAAATTGCTCCCAATGATGAACCAGACTTGTGGAGGTCTACAATTTTTTTCTGAGGTATTGGCTGATTTCTTTAGATTTTCCCATGATGTCAAGCAAAGAGGCACTGAGTTTAAAGGTAGGCCTTGAAATACATCCACAGGTACACATCCAATTGACTCAAATTATGTAAATTAGCCTATCAGAAGCTTCTAAAGCCATGACATCATTTTCTGGAATTTTCCAAGCTGTTTAAAGGCACAGTCAACTTAGTGTGTGTAAACTTCTTCACACTGGAATTGTGATACAGGGAATTATAAGTTAAATAATCTGTAAAACAATTGTTGGAAAAATGTTTTGTGTCATTGCCAAAAGTATTTTCTGGAGTGAAGTTTTAATGACTCCAGCCTAAGTGTATGTAAACTTCCGACTTCGACTGTAGGTAGATACCATCGAGCACACAGCCATGCAATCTCCATAGACAAACATTTGCAGTAGAATGGCCTTACTGAAGAGCTCAGTGACTTTCAACGGTGCACCGTCAGAGGATTCCACCTTTCCAACAGCTTACACATTTCTGCCCTGTTAGAGTTGCCCCGGTCAGCTGTAAGTGCTGTTATTGTGAAGTGGAAACGTCTAGGAGCAACAACAGCTCAGTCGCAAAGGAGTAGGTCACACAAACTCACAGAACGGGACTGCAGACTGCGTGGCGCGTAACCGCCGAGTACGTGGTGCGTAACAATTGTCTGTCCCCGGTTGCAACACTTACTGCCGAGTTCCAAACTGCCTCTGAAAGCAGCGTCAGCACAATAACTGTTTTTCAGGAGCTTCACAAGCCTTAGATCACCATGTGCGATGTGTCGGCAGTCCGACTACAAATCTGGGTTTGGCGGATGCCAGGAGAACGCTACCATAGTGCCAATTGTAAAGTTTGGTGGAGGAGGAATAATGGTCTGGGGCTGTTTTTCATGGTTCGGGCCCCTTACTTCCAGTGAAGGGATATCTTAACACTATAGCACACAATGACATTCTAGACGATTCTGTGCTTCCGACTTTGTTGCAACAGTTTGGGGAAGGCCCTTTTCTGTTTCAGCATGACAACGCCCCCCGTGCACAAAGCAAGATCCATACAGAAATGGTTTGTCAAGATCGGTGTGGAAGAACTTGACTAGCCTGCACAGAGCCCTGACAACCCCATCGAACACCTTTGGGAAAGAACACTGCGAGCCAGGCCTAATTGCCCAACATCAGTGCCAGATCTCACTAATGCTCTTGTGGCTGAATGGAAGCAAGTCCCCGCAGCAATGTTCTAACATCTAGTGGAAAGCCTCCCCAGAAGATTGGAGGCTGTTATAGCAGCAAAGGGGGGCCCAAATTCATATTAATTCCCATGATTTTGGAATGATATTTTCGACCAGCAGGTGTCCACATACTTTTGGTCACGTAGTGTATCTTAAGTTAAGATCTGTATGACAGAGAATGAAAGAAAAGTGAGAAATTGTTTTAAGGGAAGGAATACTGTCAGAACTCTTATATCAGTCCTGCATAAGAAACCTCAAAATGTTATAGTAACATTTAGTCTACCTGGAACCAAAAAGGGTTCTTCAAAGGGTCCTCCTTTGGAGACAGCCAAATAACCATTTTAGGTTCTAGATAGCATCTTTTATAGTGGTGAGAGAGCTTTGCATTTTAACTGTCCTAATTTTGTATTCATGGGAAAATACCAGCATTGGGCTTTTATTGACGAACACCTTTTATTGAAGACCACCTTATGGCTTTTTTATCCTCTTTTCCTTCCGATTCAGCTATTAGAGTTGATTAAAGTATTTAAACAGACCATTTAACCCCTTGACGCTGGCACGCCAGGCCCTCTACCTGTGCGCTAGTGCCATTTTTAACACAGTTAATGAGTCCCAAATAGCACCCTATTCACGTCACCTATGGACCCTGGTCAAAAATACTAGGGCCCTGGTCAACAGTAGCGTACTATGAAGGGAAAGTGATGTCATTTGGGACATAGACACTGTGTGATGATAGTACCATTACTGTGCAGTAACTCCCACTAGGCGAGGAGGGCGGGCGGGAAGCAGGGTGGAATTGATCTCCCCTCAGCCATCCCGATAGTTTTAGTGGTGCTTTACTCGTGTGTGTGTTTGTGTGTATGTGTGTGTGTGTGTAGGTTTTAGTGTTGCTCTGCGTTCGCTCAAAGCCCAGTTTAATAAAGCCAACCAGTCATGAGCCATTAAACCGGCAGAGAACAATAAATAAACAGAGGTGCCTGGTAACTGTTAAAGTCTGGGATCTGGGACAATCAGTTCAATCTATTCTACCCAGGTGTGAGTTTTCCTGTTTCCAGAATCAGTTCAATCTGTTCTATCCAGGTGTGAGTTTTCCTGTCTCCAGAACGAGTGAAAATCTGTTCTACTCAGGTGTGAGTTTTCCTGTCTCCAGAACGAGTGAAAATCTGTTCTACTCAGGTGTGAGTTTTTCTGACAGGAAAATGTCAATTATTGGATTGTGACTGTCAGTTCTTTGCATCTAGCGTGCTGTCTAGAATGAATTTGAGAGGGAAGAACATTATCTTTTGAGGGGCTAGTTTTATCCTAATACAGGGGCCTGAAACTAATTTTTATTTATTTAATTTAACTGTTATTTAACTAGGCAAGTCAGTTAAGAACAAATTCTTATTTACAATGACGGGCTAACCCGGCAAAATCCTAACCCGGACAACGATGGGCCAATTGTGCACTGCCCTATGGGACTCCCAATCACATCTGGTTGTCATACAGCCTGGAATTGAACCAGGGTCTCTAATGATGCCTCTAACTGAGTTGCAATGTCTTAGACCGCTGCGCCACTCGGGGTCCCCAAATACACATCACTTTGAACCAAAACCACACCCATCATTGTCATATTTCCCAGCATGCTCTGTTTATAGTTTGATTTTAGAATTGTTTGTTTCAACATTTATATTTGTGCATGTACATTGATTGATGAATTAATTCATCTTTTGCCACTCAAATATAAATTACAAACATTTTCTAAAGTAATCCAATATGTTACTTGGACTTACTGCACACGTTACTGAAGTGGTTGTTCCAGTTTAGATGGTTTCGGTTGCAGGTTGTGGGTGATTAGAGGTCCTAAACAGTCATTCTGAATGTACTTCTCTCATGGCTACTAGTAATGGGGAAACAAAGCTTTTTGAAGCATTGAGGTTTTCCAGCCAATTGTGTTACTCTAGGCTTTAATCAACACAGTGGCACCTGCTGTTTAAAATAATTTAGAGCAGCCAAATTATTATAGATGACGTCCCACACCCCATAGCACCTGCACAGGATAGCATTTTTGTCTTTTAGCAAACCAATACCAAACCAATCAGGTGGCTGTAAGATGAAACGAAGCTTCGGACGTCATTGATCACGTGGCTTCTGATAAAGTGATACAGGCAACAGCACACTGCTTCGAGGTAAACTATTTAGCGATTTCGATGCATGCCTCGGAGCTCCGGTATCTAAGCATCACTACTAACTGCTAGGACATTTGAAAATACAGGCTGAGTGGGCGGGGAGCTTATTCATGGAGTCACCTTTACTGACATCTCTTTGAAAGACATATGTCAAACAACTGCAGTGTTGTAGTAAAATCATCTCAAGCTAATTTTGTGATGCACAAAGCAAGTCAAAGAACCTGAAATTGCATCAATGACATAATATGTTTTGTACAATACCAGTCAAAAGTTTGGACACAGCTACTCATTCCAGGGCGTTTCTTAATTTGTTTTACTATGTTCTACATTGTAAAATAATAGTGAAGACATCAGAACTATGAAATAACACATATGAAATCATGTAGTAACCAGAAAACAGTTTAACAAATCAAAATATTTCCTCAAAGTAGCCACCCTTTGCCTTGATGACAGCTTTGCACACTCTTGGCATTCTCTCAACCAGCTTCATGAGGTAGTCACCTGAAATACATTTCAATTAATTTCAATTTAGGTGTGCTTTGTTAAGTTAATTTGTGGAATTTATTTCCTTCTTAATTCATTTGAGACAATCAGTTGTGTTGTGACATGGTAGGGGTGGTGTACAGAAGATAGCCATATTTAGTAAAAGAGTCCATATTATGGCAAGAACAGCTCAAATAAGTTAAGAGAAACAATAGTCCATCATTACTTTAAGACATGAAGGTCAGTCAATCCGGAAAATGTCAAAAACTTTGAAAGTTTCTTCAAGTGCAGTTGCCAAAACCATCAAGCACTATGATGGAACTGGCTCTCATGAGTACCGCCACAGGAAGGTAAGTCGCAGAGTTACCTTTGCTGCAGAGGATAAGTTCATTAGAGTTACCAGCCTCAGAAATTGCAGCCCAAATAAATGCTTCACAGAGTAACAGACACATCTCTACATCAGCTGTTCAGAGGAGACTGTGTGAATCAGGCCTTCATGGTCGAATTGCTGTGAAGAAACCACTACAAAAGGACACCAATAAGAATAAAATAATTGCTTGGGTCAAGAAACACGAGCAATGGAGATTAGACCAGTGGAAATATGTCCTTTGGTCTGATTAGTCCAAATGTAAGATTTTTGGTTCCAACCGCCGTATCTTTGTGAGACGCAGAGTAGGTGAACGGATGATCACTGCATGTGTGGTTCCCACCGTGAATCATGGAGGAGGAGGTGTGATGCTCTGGGGGTGTTTTGCTGGTGAAACTGTCTGTGATTTATTTAGAATTGAAGGCACACTTAACTAGCATAGCTACCACAGCATTCTACAGTTATACACCATCCCATCTGGTTTGCGCTATGTGGGACTATCATTTGTTTTTCAACAGGACAATGACCCAACACACATCCAGGCTGTGTAAGGGTTATTTGACCAAGAAGGAGAGTGAAAGAGTGCTGCATCAGATGACCTGGACTCCACAATCATCCGACCTCAACCCAATTGAGATGGTTTGGGAGGAGTTGGATAACAGAGTGAAGGAAAAGCAGCCAACAAGTGCTCCACATTTGTGGGAACTCCTTCAAGACTGTTGGAAATGCATTGATAGAATGCCAAGAGTGTGCAAAACTGTCATCAAGGCAAAGAGTGGCTACTTTGAAGAATCAAACATTTAAAATCTATTTAGATTTTTTAAACAGTTTTTTGGTTACTACTTGATTCCATATGTGCTATTTCATAGTTTAGATGTCTTCAATATTATTCTACAAAGTAGAAAATAGTAAAAATAAAGATATTATTATTTTATTGTTGCTCCTTAATTATTTGTTTTATTTATACTATTTTTATTTATTTATTTTCTTAAAACTGCATTGTTGGTTAAGGGCTTGTTAGTAAGCATTTCACTGTAAGGTCTACTTGTTGTATTCGGCACATGGTATAAATACGATTTGATTTTGATTTAACATCTACCATTTGATTTAACATCTACCATTGGTCTTCCCCAGGAAGGAAACATTTGAAAAATTATCTTTTTTAGATAAAACTATACTAAAGTCACCAAGTAATTGATTAAAACACACTATATTGCAAAGAAGGTCTAAAGTAGCCTCAACAGCAGTCTGTAGGGTAGCACCATGGTGTAGCCGGAGGACATCTACTGTAGCTTCCGTCCTCCTCTGGGTACATTGACTTCAATACAAAACCTAGGAGGCTCATGGTACTCACCCCCTTCCATAGACTTACACAGTAATTATAACCTGCAATTAAGAATTCTGGGAAATATGATAATGATGGGTGTGGTTTTGGTTAAAAGTGATGTGTATGAGATTCAGGCCCCCGTATTAGGGTAAAACTAGGCCGTCAAATGAAGGCCTTGTGAAATACCTATTCTATTGTGTTAACACTGTTGTCTGTATTGGTCCACAGACTTATCACTCTCATTGTAGATTTAATACGCTCAGTGTTCATTTCATTTTTTTTAACACTGGAGAATTTGCTGTACAGAGAGAGAGAGAGCGATAAAGCGAGAGAGTGTGAGATGGTTGGTTTTAGATAGGGAATATGTCCTGTTAAGGCCTTCCCTCCTTAGTATCACCTCCATGACATGCCTCCCTTCATCCCTCCCTCATTCCCTCTCCTCCAAGGGCTCTTGATTATCTCTTGAGAAACAAACAGACACATCATATTAGAATAAAAAAGCTCTTTATCTAAAATGGCACACTGTGTAAAACATCAATATTGTTATTATTATGCCGAGAGGAGACGAGAGACAAGAGAGGGTACTATGCATGTGTTATAAGTGTGAGTGTGTGTGTGTGGGTCTCGCTGAGGCAGATTGATGTTGAGGGGGCCTGGGCCGATGCAGATAGAGCTTATCAGCTGCTGGGGGCGGCCGACTGACACACACACATACACACACACACACACACACACACACACACACACACACACACACACACACACACACACACACACACACACACACAGGTGAGAAACCACAGCGTCTGCAGCTGCTAGACGAGGTGCAAACACTCACCGTCTCACTGCGTCACTTGTATTCAATGTATATAGAGGAAGAGACATTTCCTTTACGCATTCAGAGGCTAGACAGGTGATAAGATGACCTCCGATCCAGACAAGAATTATGTAACTCCTCAACTCTGTCAGAGAAGGAAGGTGAGGGTGCAAGAGAGGGAGAGAGAAAGAGAGATAGAGAGAGAAGTCAAGGAAGAGAGACAGTTGCTTTGCCTTGGATAGGTAATGTTTCCGGTGAAGGAATTATCTGAAATTGAATCATCCTAAATGCTCCCAGAAGCCTAAAGATAATGCATCTCGTTGCCTTAGCCCTTTGAATTGGCGATCCACAGTACAGTGATCTGAATGGAAGAGTACGTATTTCCTGTTTGTGGAAATGTGTTTTATAATTCTCAATGCATTAACCTGACAGAATCTTTCTGTTTCCAATGATTATGATTCACTTTATTATGATAAAGAGTTGGTGTTCAAGTTACCGTGCATTACCCATATGTGAGAAACAAATGTATATTAAAATGCAACTTCTACACCGGATGAATGGCCTAGGTGTCATCCTATTTTCCAACTCCAACTTTCACCTCCTAATCACCTGATCACCCAGACATTCTGTGATGAGCACTAAAACCCCCTTCTCTTCCTGCGACACATGCCTGGGGGGAGACCGGCGTCATATATGAGTACTCTGCTTTTGCTTGTTGGGCTGCTTCCCCAATATCACACAATTTTTCTGTCTCTCTTTCATGCTCTCTCTAAAACTCTCTTTCTGCCTTTCTCACTCTCTCTCTATCCCCTCTTGGGCCCTGGTCAAAAGTAGTGCACTAGTTAGGAAATAAGGTGCCAATTTGCTATGCATGTTAGCACAACCGTAGCTCTGGCTGCTGTGGGTTATAATCCTAAGTGTGGTGCTTCTCTGAGCTCATGTACAAGCATAATATGAGGACCCATTCGCTCATGTAGTACAGACATAAAATCTGTCATTGATGTTGCTGTCATCTTTTAGTGCATTACAGTGATGGGATGGTGTGTGTGTGTGGAGAGAAATATCTCATTTCATGATGGATGAGATTTCTCTGGATGTAAAATGTATGTCGTTTCTGCTGAGTATATGGTTGGGCAATCGTATATATTTACATTATACTGTATAGGCTGTGGTATAAAATTAGCATGTAGCTAAAATCACAAGTGTCAAACCATGACCGTAAGGAGGGTAGTGCTAGACGGTGTCGGAGGAAAGCCCAAAAAATTGTCGGAGACTCCAGTCACCAAAGTCATAGACTGTTTTCTCTAAGACTGCTGAACAATTCATCAAATGGCCACCAGACTATTTACGTTGACCCCCCCATTTGTTTGTACACTGCCACTACTCGCTGTTTATTATCTATGCATAGTCACTTCACCCCTACCTACATGTACAAATTACCCTAAACTTTACCCCCGAACACTGACTTGGTACCGGTACCCCTTGGAATTGTTATTTTATTGTGTTACTTTTTATAATTGTTTTACTTTATTTGGTAAATATTTTCTTAACTCTTTCTTGAACTGCACTGTTGGTTAAGGGCTTGTAAGTAAGCATTTCACGGTAAGGTCTACACTGTTGGTTAAGGGCTTGTAAGTAAGCATTTCACGGTAAGGTCTACACTGTTGGTTAAGGGCTTGTAAGTAAACATTTCACGGTAAGGTCTACACTGTTGGTTAAGGGCTTGTAAGTAAGCATTTCACGGTAAGGTCTACACTGTTGGTTAAGGGCTTGTAAGTAAGCATTTCACGGTAAGGTCTGCACTGTTGGTTAAGGGCTTGTAAGTAAGCATTTCACGGTAAGGTCTACACTGTTGGTTAAGGGCTTGTAAGTAAGCATTTCACGGTAAGGTCTACACTGTTGGTTAAGGGCTTGTAAGTAAGCATTTCACGGTAAGGTCTACACTGTTGGTTAAGGGCTTGTAAGTAAGCATTTCACGGTAAGGTCTACACTGTTGGTTAAGGGCTTGTAAGTAAGCATTTCACGGTAAGGTCTACACTGTTGGTTAAGGGCTTGTAAGTAAGCATTTCACGGTAAGGTCTACACTGTTGGTTAAGGGCTTGTAAGTAAGCATTTCACGGTAAGGTCTACACTGTTGGTTAAGGGCTTGTAAGTAAGCATTTCACGGTAAGGTCTACACTGTTGGTTAAGGGCTTGTAAGTAAGCATTTCACGGTAAGGTCTACACTGTTGGTTAAGGGCTTGTAAGTAAGCATTTCACGGTAAGGTCTACACTGTTGGTTAAGGGCTTGTAAGTAAGCATTTCACGGTAAGGTCTACACTGTTGGTTAAGGGCTTGTAAGTAAGCATTTCACGGTAAGGTCTACACTGTTGGTTAAGCGCTTGTAAGTAAGCATTTCACGGTAAGGTCTACACTGTTGGTTAAGGGCTTGTAAGTAAGCATTTCACGGTAAGGTCTAAACTTGTTGTATCAAGTTTGATTTGATGTTGCTATTGGAAAATACATAGCTATACTGATAAGGTACAGCTTCTAATTTGTCTCTCACAACAACACATTACTGTACATTACTTTTACAGAGTAGATTTTCTTTAATCTTCTTCCTGCCTTAAGCTCTTCAGGACTGTATTAGCCATTATCTATGGGTACGTGACACACAAATATATATACTAAATGGAGTTTGATCTCTCTTTGTGTTTTTACCTTTATACCGTGTGTGTCAAATCAAATCAAATGTATTTATATAGCCCTTCGTACATCAGCTGATATCTCAAAGTGCTGTACAGAAACCCAGCCTAAAACCCCAAACAGCAAGCAATGCAGGTGTAGAAGCACGGTGGCTAGGAAAAACTCCCTAGAAAGGCGTTTGTTGTGTGTCTGTTGTTTCTTCTTTTACATGTACATTTATGGATCATAGGAACAGAGGGTATCAGGACCAGGCAGGGGGCAGGGGTCAGATCTGTGCCCCAGAAAAGGTGGCCTTATCGGGGTAGAGGGTGGAGGACTCCCTCCTGACTGTCCTGTCTGTGGAGGATAAACTACTCCGGCTCCGAGAGTACTGACTTTCCCCAAACACACCACGGAGGCCAGGGATAGGACCCTGACCTCGTCCCGCTACCTCCCCTGCCGCTCAAGCCTGTCCAGACCCACTCCAGCTTTCCTTTCACCCCCTCTCCGGCCCCCCATACTGGGATCTCAGGCCAGCTGCAGAATTGATCTTCCCTCCCTGGTCTAGCATTTCAGGAGTCTGAAAAACAATCTCCCTGTTGGCAAACGGATGGCTGTCAGCCCAACCTCTGGTGTTGTCCTCTGGGGTCGCTGGGCTGGTAAGTGGGAGGTTGAATCTCAAATCGCACACTTCCACTCGCCCCTCTGCCCTCCATTTTTGTGTTCACGTGCACCTCCGCGATATGCACAAGTGTCCCAAAGTTGAGGAAGGGAACATTTTGAAGGGTGAAAGGCCATATTAGACACTCCGATAGCTACTCCGATCTAGCCAGCTACACTTTCTGCTTCAGAGTGAAGTGATTTTACCAACGCACCGCTACTGTTGTAGGCGTGGCTTAGTGGGGTCATTAGAATTTATTTTCAAGCTGATACAACTCCAATCTGGACCCCCGACAGGGTCACAGTGACTCTATCAGTTTGAGTAATGACTACAACATAATTGTAAGAAACTGTACTCAGATATATTAAGTTCAACGGGTTTCCTCAAAAGTTTTGTGTAATGACATCACATTGGGGTTTAAATCAAATCAAACTTTTTTCACATGCGCCGAATACAAGTGTTGACCTTACCGTGAAATGCTAAAGTAAAAAAATTATAAAAAGTAACACAATAAAATAACAATAAAGAGGCTATAAACAAGGGGTACCGCTACCGAGACAATGTGCGGGGGTACAGGTTAGTCGAGGTAATTTGTACATGTAGGTAGTGGTGAAGTGACTATGTATAGATAATAAACAGCGAGTAGCAGCAGTGTACAAAACAAATGGAGGGGCTGTTCATGTCAATAGTCCGGTGGCCATTTGATTAATTGTTCAGCAGTCTTATGGCTTAGGGTTAGAAGCTGTTAAATAGCATTTTGGTCCTAGGCTTGGCGCTTTTGGTCCTAGACAGTGATGTAGTAGGCCATTCGCACTACCCTCTGTAGCGACTTACGGTCAGATGCCGAGCAGTTGCCATACTAGGCGGTGATGCAACCGGTCAGGATGCTCTCGATGGTACAGCTGTAGAACCTTTTGAGGATCTGGGGACCCATGCTAAATCTTTTCAGTCTCCTGAGGTGGAAAAGGTGTTGTCGTGCCCTCTTAAAGACTGTCTTGGTGTGTTTGGACCATGATAGCTCGTAGGTGATGTGGACACCAAGGAACTTTAAACTCTCGACCCGCTCCACTACAGCCCAGTTGATCTTAATGTGGAACTGTTCGGCCCACCTTTTCCTGTAGTCCACGATCAGCTCCTTTGTCTTGCTCACATTGAGGGAGAGGTTGTTGTCCTGGCACCACACTGCCAGTTCTCTGACCTCCTCACTATAGGCTGTCTCATCGTTGTCGGTGATCAAGCCTACCACTGTTTTGTCTTCAGCAAACTTAATGATGGTGTTGGAGTCGTGTTTGGCCACACAGTTGTGGGGGAACAGGGAGTACAGGAGGGGACTTAGGACACACCCCTGAGGGGCACCAGTGTTGAGGATCAGCGTGGCAGATGTGTTGTTGCCTACCCTTACCACCTGGGGGCGGCCGATCAGGAAGTCAAGGATCAAGTTGCAGAGAGAGATGTTTAGTCCCAGGGTCCTTAGCTTAGTGATGAGCTTCGTGGGCACTATGGTGTTGAACGCTGAGCTGTAGTCAATGAACAACATTCTCACATAGGTGTTCCTTTTGTCCAGGTGGGAAAGGGCAGTGTGGAGTGCAATAGAGATTGCGTCATCTGTGGTTCTGTTGGGTGGCAGTATACGAATTGGAGTGGGTCTAGGGTATCCAGGAGGATGCTGTTGATGTGAGCCATGACCAGCCTTACAAAGCACTTCATGGCTACCAATGTGAGTGCTATGGGGCGGTAATCATTTAGGCAGGTTACCTTTCCTTCCTTGGGCACAGGGACTATGGTGGTCTGTTTGAACCGTGTAGGTATTACAGACTCGGTCAGGGAGAGGTTGATGTAAGTGAAGACACTTGCCAATTGGTCCACACATGCTTTGAGTAAACGTCCTGGTAATCCGTCTGGCCCCGCGGCTTTGTGAATGTTGACCTATTTAAAGGTTTTGCTCACATCGGCTACCGAGAGAGTTATCACACAGTCGTCCAGAACAGCTAGTGCTCTTATGCATTCTTCAGTGTTGATTCCCTCAACGCGAGCATAAAAGGCATTTAGCTCATCTGCCCGTGTCACTGGGCAGCTCGCGTCTGAGTTTCCCTTTGTAGTCCGTAATAGTTTTCAAGCCCTGCCACATCCAACGAGCGTCAGAGCCGGTGTAGTATGATTCAATCTTAATCCTGTATTGATGTTTTGCTTGTTTGATGGTTCGTCTGAGGGCATAGCGGGATTCCTTAATAGTGTCCCGCTCCTTGAAAGCAGCAGCTCTAGCCTTTAGCTCGATGCGAATGTTGCCTGTAATCCATGGCTTCTGGTTGGGATATGTACATACGGTCACTGTGGGGACGACGTCGATGCACTTATTGATGAAGCCGATGACTAAGGTGGTATACTCCTCAATGCCATTGGATCAATCTCGGAACATATTCCAGTCTGTGCTAGCAAAACAGTCCTGTAGCATAGCATCTGCGTCATCTGACCACTTCCGTATTGAGCGAGTCACTGGTACTTCCTGCTTTGGCTTTTGCTTGTAAGCAGGAATCAGAAGGATATAATTATGATCAGATTTGCCAAATGGAGGGCTGGGGAGAGCTTTGTATGCATCACTGTGTGTGGAGTAAAGGTGGTATAGAGCTTTTTGATGCAGTCTTAGTGCCAGCATCGGTTTGTGGTGGTGAATAGACAGCTACAAATAATATAGATGATAACTCTCTTGGTAGATAGTGTAGTCTAACAGCATATCATAAGGTACTCTACCTCGGGTGAGCAATATCCCGAGACTTCTTTAATATTAGACATCGCGCACCAGCTGTTTTTGACAAATAGACACACACCCCCACTCCTCGTCTTACCAGACGTAGTTTCTCTGTTTTGCCGGGGGATGGAAAATCCCTCCAGCTCTACATTATCCATGTCGTCGTTCAGCCACGACTCTGTGAAACATACGCTATTACAGTTTTTAATGTCCCGTTGGTAGGATAATCTTGATCGTAGGTCACGTTATTTTCCAGTGATTGCACGTTGGCCAACAGAACGGATGGCAGTGAGGGTTTACTCACTCGCCTACAAATTCTCAGAAGGCAGCCTGACCTCCACCCCATTTTTCTCCGTCTTTTCTTCATGCAAATGACGGGGATTTGGGCCTGTTCCCAGGAAAGCAGTATATCCTTCTCGCCTGACTCGTAAAAGGAAAAAGCTTCTTCCAGTTCATGGTGAGTAATCGCTGTTCTGATGTCCAGAAGATATGTTCGGTCATAAGAGACAGTAGCAGCGACATTTTGTACAAAATAAGTAAAACAATAAGTTACAAACAACAACAAAAAAAACTAACAAAATAACACAGTTGGTTAGGAGCACGTAAAAAGTCAGCCATCCTCTCCGGCGCCATTCTACTCTCCGGTGCCATTTTACAGAGTAGGGGTGAGGTACTGGTTTGAGATTCACCGTCCGGGAGCCTGAGGGATGGCCTGAGGGACTGGTGGAGTGGGGGACTGGTGAAGGCCAGAAATGTATTAAGGAACTGGGATTAATAATGTGTCCATTCGGTAAGGCCTAGAGGGTCAGCCATGACTCTCCCACTCTCCCAGGTGAAGAGGTCCTCCACCGTTATCCGTCCCAATTTCAGTCCTTATAAATACATCACCCAGGGTTGGGGTGAACTCCATTTAAATTCACTCAATTCAAATTAGGAGATTTGTAATTTCAGATGAAAACGAGTTTAACCCTGGTTGACATGCATATATATCAATGAGTGGTGATGGCTAGGAATGTAGCTAGCTAGGCGTAGGGCTTGTGTTGAGGATAAATAACGTGTCTGGTAGAACCCACAAGTCTTTCAGTGATCAGGTTGAGGTCATCCCAATATCCATCTCTCCCCATTGCTATGGTCTTACTTGCTGGTTCTCGTTCGGAGTCTTATTTTATAGCTGTTAGTCCTAGATTCTATCACAAACAGCAGGAAGTAAACTACACTGCGAGAATCTATAGGTTTGAGTAATCAAACTCATTTGGCTGAAATAATTGATGTAAATTTGCAATGTAATTCATGTGTTTGCTGTCTCTATGGTAGGCCGTTCTCTAACCCCACTGTCGTGTGCTGTCATTTTGACCTTCCCACTCCCCTCCTTTCCTTTCTCTACCATTTATTCCTCTGTTCCCCTCTCTCGTTTATTCCTCTGTTCCCCTCTCTCGTTTATTCATCTGTTCCCCTCTCCCGTTTATTCCTCTGTTCCCCTCTCCCGTTTATTCCTCTGTTCCCCTCTCCCGTTTATTCCTCTATCCCCCTCTCCCGTTTATTCCTCTGTTCCCCTCTCCCGTTTATTCCTCTATCTCCCTCTCCCGTTTATTCCTATATCCCCCTCTACTGTTTATTCCTCTGTTCCCCTGTCTCGTTTATTCCTCTATCCCCCTCTCCCGTTTATTATTATATCCCACTCTCCCATTTATTGCTATATCCCCCTCTACCGTTTATTCCTCTATCCTGTTCTCCCATTTATTCTTCTATCCCCTCTACCGTTTATTACTCTATCCTGTTCTCCCATTTATTAATCTATCCCCCTCTACTGTTTATTCCTTTATCCCCCTCTACCGTGTATTCCTTTATCCCCCTCTACCGTTTATTCCTTTATCCCCCTCTACTGTTTATTCCTTTATCCCCCTCTACTGTTTATTCCTTTATCCCCCTCTACTGTTTATTCCTTTATCCCCCTCTACTGTTTATTCCTTTATCCCCCTCTACTGTTTATTCCTTTATCCCCCTCTACTGTTTATTCCTTTATCCCCCTCTACTGTTTATTCCTTTATCCCCCTCTACCGTGTATTCCTTTATCCCCCTCTGCCGTGTATTCCTTTATCCCCCTCTACCGTTTATTCCTCTATCCTGTTCTCCCATTTATTATTCTATCCCCTCTACCGTTTATTCCTCTATCCTGTTCTCCCATTTATTCTTCTATCCCCTCTACCGTTTATTCCTCTATCCTGTTCTCCCATTTATTAATCTATCCCCCTCTACTGTTTATTCCTTTATCCCCCTCTACTGTTTATTCCTTTATCCCCCTCTACCGTGTATTCCCTTATCCCCCTCTACCGTGTATTCCTTTATCCCCCTCTACCGTGTATTCCTTTATCCCCCTTTACTGTTTATTCCTTTATCCCCCTCTACCGTGTATTCCTTTATCCCCCTCTACCGTTTATTCCTTTATCCTGTTCTCCCATTTATTAATCTATCCCCCTCTACGGTGTATTCCTTTATCCCCCTCTACCGTTTATTCCTCTATCCCTCGCTCCCGTATATATTCCTCTATCCCTCTCTCCCGTATATTCCTCTATCCCTCTCTCCCGTATATCCCTTTATCCCTCTCTCCCGTATATTCCTCTATCCCTCTCTCCCATTTATACCTCTCTTCCCTTCTACCCTATTTCTCTCCATCCCCCTCTCCCCTCTATCCCCTCTATTCCTCTATTCCCTCTCCCCTTTATCCCCTCTATTCCTCTATTCCCTCTCCCCTTTATCCGCCTCTCCCCTCTATTCCTCTATTCCCTCTCCCCTTTATCCCCCTCTCCCCTCTATTCCTCTATTCCCTCTCCCCTTTATCCTCCTCTTCCCTCCACCCCCTCTATTCCTCTATTCCCTTTCCCCTCTATCCCCCTCTCCCATCCAGCCCCTCTATTCCTCTATTCCCTCTCCCCTCTACCCCCCCTATCCCCCTCTCCCCTCTATTCCTCTATTCCCTCTCCCCTTTATCCCCCTCTCCCCTCTATTCCTCTATTCCCTCTCCCCTTTATCCTCCTCTTCCCTCTATCCCCTCTATTCCTCTATTCCCTTTCCCCTCTATCCCCCTCTCCCATACATCCCCTCTATTCCTCTAGTCCCTCTCCCCTCTATCCCCCTCCCCTCTTATCCCCCTCTCCCCTCCATCCCCTCTATTCCTCTCCCCTCTATCCCACTCTCCCCTCTATCCCCCTCTTCCCTCTCGTCCCTCTATTCCCTCTCCCATCTATCCCCCTCCCCTCTATCCCTCTATCCCCCTCTCCCCTCCATCCCCTCTATTCCTCTTCCCTCTCCCCTCTATCCCACTCTCCTTTCTATCCCCCTCTTCCCTCTCTTCCCCCTATTCCATCTCCCCTCCATCCCATATACTCCTCTATTCCCTATCCCCTCCATCCCCTCTATTCCTCTTCCCTCTCCCCTCTATCCCACTCTCCCCTCTATCCCCCTCTTCCCTCTCATCCCTCTATTCCCTCTCCCCTCTACCCCCTCCTCTCTTATTTTTTATTTTAGAGTAGTGCCATTTAATTTAAAAGCCTTGAAAGAGAAGGATATCCTCTTTAACAGCTCTCTCCGTCTCTTTCACAAATGGAACAAGTAGTGCACTATATAGGGAAGAGGTTGCAATTTGATGAGGACCCGAAGGGCTTTGATCAGAAGTAATGCACTATATAGGGAATAGATTGCCATTTGATCAGGACCCGTACGACATTGATCAGAAGTAGTGCACTATATAGGGAATATGGTGCCATTTGGGATGCATCCTCTGTGTCTGTTTTGGCTTGTCTGAGATGATAAAGAACATAAAGGAGGTTTTGTGATGGAGCGCTGTGTTTCCTCAGGTGCCCCTCTCTCTCTATTGGAGGATAATGAAGGAACTCTTACAACCAGATGTTCCCTCTTCATCAAGATGCCTCTCACAGGGACCCTCTCAGAGAGAAACAAAGACGGAAGGATAGAGAGAGAGAGAGAGGTAGAGAGGGAGAGGGAGAGGGAGGGAGAAAGGGGGGAAGAGTTGTAGAGTGAGAGAGAGGAAGGGGGGAAGGGTGGTAGAGAGAGAGAGAGAGAGAGAGAGAGAGAGAGAGAGAGAGAAAGAGAAAGAGAGAGAGAGAGAGGGAGGGATAAAGGGGGGAAGAGTTGTAGAGATAGAGAGATTGAGAGAGAGGAAGGGGGGAGAGTTGTAGAGAGAGAGAGGAAGGGGGGAAGGGTGGTAAAGAGAGAGAGAGAGAGAGGGAGAGGGAGGGAGAAAGGGGGGGAGAGTTGTAGAGTGAGAGAGAGGAAGGGGGGAAGGGTGGTACAGAGCGTGAGAGAGAGAGAAACCAGCTGTTAGTTAAAGAAAGTACTAAGCAGACTGCAGCCTACAACATTAAAACCCGTTTCTAGGGGTCTCCATAGGCACTAAGCACCATGGACAATGACATTAGGTGTGGACATGACAAATCCCTAACCTGACCTAAATAGACAATTGTGTTTGGTTCCTTGGAAGAGGCTGATAATCAAACCACCGTCTTACCCATCTAGTGCTTTAACAGAACCTTTGGTGACTCAGACCTGCTGTGGACCTGAACTCACTAACTTAAAGGAAACTGGTTTCAAAACCTGTAACTAAATTGGAAGACAATCACATACATCATATTACATTAAGGTGTTTGTGTGTGTGTTTCACGGGGATTGGGTTAAAATTGAAGAATACACATTTCAGTGATTTAAAAAAACTATTATTTTTCTACATACTGATAGAGTGAAAACACAGATTGTGTTAAATAAGACTGTGAATCTGAACCCACTAACTCAGTCTCAGCCTCCTTTATACTTACTTATTTTATACCTATATGCCATTCTTGTGTGTGTTCAATAAAACACATTTGAACAAAGTCTCAACCTCCATCTTTAAATTGAAAAACAACCACTACCTTCTGGGTGTCTGTGTGTGCCTGGAATTACTGTGATCTGAAAACGGGAATGGGTGATAGATAACGATCCTTTGTCTTCTATGCATTGACACATGTACACACAGATGCACAGGCACATGCAGAATACCGAATGTAGAGAGTTTTTACTTTATTAAGCAACAAACTACCCTTGGGCTGTTTGTGATTCTAAACAGGTTGGGTTAAAATGGAAAAATATGAATTTCCATGATCTGAAACCGCCAATCAAGTATTGTTCTTCTATGTGCACTGATACATCTAAACACACACATGCATGGACAGGAAAATAGAGTGTAGCTTGGTGAGCCGAGCAGCATGGTGTTATTCCAGGAGCATGTTTATTAGTTATGGGTCACCTTGAACTCAGGAAGATAGAGGAAGAAAAACAACAAACAATCACACACACACAATCGATATCAGAGCCAATAAGGAAGTGGAAGCAGTGGAAGGTAGGGTTGAGAGGTTAATCCACAACGGTAAAGTAGGAAATCTATAAAATAAATGATTCCTTCACTCCTGGAGGTCATTTATTGTACTGAAACCAGAAGGACACAGACAGTCTGCTACTCGTGAGTCAATGGGATAGACATTCACTAGCCTGGAAATCACACTAAAACAAAGAACTCCCTGACCAAGGCCATGCTGCCAAAACGCATCAGAGTTTTAAAATCTTTGATCCATTGAAGATGTCGTAAAAACAAAGGCATTTTAATTTTATGAAGAGTGCCTTGGTCCTCCTTTTCCTATGACCTATTAACCCCTTCGTCAAAGATAATCTATCTACAAAGATCTACAATTGTGTACCCTAGCAACGCTTCCCTTCCTGTTTCTCTACAAGATAAACAAAGCAGTCTAGTTTGGATCCAGGCTAGGCCTACACATCTGAACACAGTCAGTCTAGTCTGGATCCAGGCTAGGCCTACACATCCGAACACAGTCAGTCTAGTCTGGATCCAGGCTTACACATCTGAACACAGTCAGTCTAGTTTGGATCCAGGCTAGGCCTACACATCTGAACACAGTCGGTCTAGTTTGGATCCAGGCTAGGCCTACACATCTGAACACAGTCAGTCTAGTCTGGATCTAGACTTACACATCCGAGCACAGTCAGTCTAGTCTAGATCCAGGCTTACACATCTGAGCACAGTCAGTCTAGTCTGGATCCAGGCTTACACATCTGAGCACAGTCAGTCTAGTCTGGATCCAGGCTTACACATCTGAGCACAGTCAGTCTAGTCTAGATCCAGGCTTACACATCTGAGCACAGTCAGTCTAGTCTAGATCCAGGCTTACACATCTGAGCACAGTCAGTCTAGTCTAGATCCAGGCTTACACATCTGAGCACAGTCAAAATAATACTCTCCTTTCTTTCCACTTCTCATCAGAGAGAGATATGCTGTTAAACAAAGAAAGCAATAGACAGAATTCAAGTACAGGCCACACAGACAGACAGTGACGATGCTATAAGGGCCCCCAACATAAATCACCAAGCACCATGGGAAATTACATTAGGTGTGGACATGACAAATCCCTATCAGTGAGATGTAGTGGATAAGTGGATTCAGATATACGAGTGATAAAAGTTAAAAGTTTCCTGTGTAAACTGTAAAGTGAAGTAGCCTCTTCCTTCTTCAGCTAAGATGTTCTTCATCTTCCTGTTTTTAATTGGGCTGTAGGGACTAATGTGGAGTGCTAATGGCTACTACAGTGACTGCATCTGAAATGGTACATTATTCCCACTGTAGTGCACTACTTTTGACCATGGCCCATATCACTTTGGTCAAAAGTAGTGTAAGGGTGCCATTTTGGATGCACCCTGTGAAATCTGACCTAGCTTGTAAAAGCAACAAGACAACATCAGAACTCCACCAGTAAATTACTTGCATAGCGCTCGCAATGCCAAGGTTGGTGCATTTGATCCCCGATGGGGCCACCCATATGTGAAATGTATGTATGCACACATGACTGTAAAAGCGTCTGCTAGGTTCTGTACATTACCTTGGAAATATTGGACGACGAGGCGGAGCCAAGTCGCTTTGCAGGGCTTATTTTTCCAAGGTAATGTACAGAATCAAAGAGTTTATCCCACTTATACCACATTTGGCAAAGAAAACATTATGAAATCATAGTTGACCCAGTTGTTCGTTCCATTAGTTCGATATTGACGGACGCGACCCTGTTGTTCGTACTTTATGTTCCATTGCCATGTTCAGTGGTAACATTCTTATCCCTAGCTTGCTGCTAGCTAGCCAACTAGCTATGGCTACACAGTCGCCACCTCTGCAGCCAGACTAACAGCAAAGTTTATTGCGTTGCGTTTGTTTAAGCTGTTTATTCCGTTTTTACCACAGTTGCCAAAGAAAACAACACTAAGCACACATTTACCGGTATAATAATTGTTTGTTGTTGATATTTTTATTTATATAAGAAAATGCATACTTTCGCATCTTGTGGTTGCTAGAGACGCGACCCAGACATTCGATCGATTAGTTTGATATTAACGGATGTGACCCTGCCGATCGTTCTTTATGTTGAATTGTTCACTGAAGATAGCAATACTGGGTGATTTGAAAAGTCAAAGTCAATCGATCAATAATATAAAAAGATCAATAATCTAAAAATTATTTTAGCAAAAATAATAATATTTAATTTACAATGTGTACAAACTGCAGTATGAGTATAGAAAGGTTCATAACTTTTGTGATGCATCACAACACAGATGAAAAATATATGGCAAATAGAAATCCAATACAGATGGTGTTAAGAGATAGATGGAAGTGTCAATGGTGGGTGTAGCTGGTGCATGGAAGTCAGGCGCAGGAGAGCAGAGATGAGTGGACAAAGCACTTTACTTAGGCAATCATAATACAGAACGCAACCATGTCACAAAACAATGCCCAAAGAACAGGTGAGGCAGCTCAATGTACAAAACCCAAGTACAAAGTACCGGCTGCCACAAAGCACGGCCATAAAACTAAACCTGGCGCAAACCAGCCGGAAGTGTACCAACCCTGACAATAAGAAATACCCCACACAGACATGGAGGGAACAGAGGGCTAAATACACATGTTAATTAGTAGGAGATGTAAACCAGGTGTGCAGGAAGACAAGACAAAACAAATGGAAAATGAAAGGCGGATCGGCGATGGCTTTAAGACCGATGACGTCGACTGCTGAACGCAGCCCGAACAAGGAGAGGAACTGACTTCAGGCGGAAGTCGTGACAGAGAGGGGTTGAATGGAGCTGAAGGGTGGGACTAATAACAACAAGATAACAAATGGAAAACATAGGGAGTCTGTAAAATGTATATAGGTTCAGAACTTTTGTAGAATAGCACAGTTACAAATATATGGCAAATAGAAATCAAACTGGATGAACATCAGAAATAGAGGAAGGCCATGACTAAAAACAAACTAAATATAACTATTGTAAAGTAGATTGTGTCTGTAAAATGTGTATATTTTTGTATAAGCTGGAAGTAGAAGCCTAAGTGTAATTGTTTATTAGTTTACTCCAATTAGGGGAGGGGAGGTAGGGTTTGCAGGGAATAATAAAGGAAGGTATATTCTAAAAAAAAAGTGTATGTATGTGTACAGTCGTGGCCAAAAGTTTTGAGAATGACACAAATATTAATTTCCACAAAGTTTAGTGCTTCAGTGTCTTTAGATATTTTTGTCATGTTTTACTATGGAATACTGAAGTATAATTACAAGCATTTCATAAGTGTCAAAGGCTTTTATTGACAATAACATGTAATCCATCCACTCTTCATGCGTGTCTATTCCTCCATCAGTTTTTTTAAATAGAATTTAGCCGTGATGGTGAGCGGGGATGCAGACCCTGATGAGTCTTCTGTTGTTAGAGTTGTACATTTGTTACATTGGAGCAGCGTTTAAAGTGAGCAATGTTGATGACTTGTATCATTTCATCGCCTGTTATAACCAAGAGCACAGACCAGTCTGAGTAGACTTTGCAAGTTCACTGTCATGCAGCCTCTGCGTTTCAGAGAGGGAAAGGCATGCTTGCATCTTCACAGCAAAGAAAATGGCTTGTCTCTAGAAGTCTCTAACCTGAACAGTACTAACAATATGAGCCATATTACCTGAAGTCTCTAACCTGAACAGTATTAACAATATGAGCCATATTACCTGAAGTCTCTAACCTGAACAGTACTAACAATATGAGCCATATTACCTGAAGTCTCTAACCTGAACAGTTTTAACAATATGAGCCATATTACCTGAAGTCTCTACCCTGAACAGTTTTAACAATATGAGCCATATTACCTGAAGTCTTGTCTCTAACCTGAACAGTTGTAACAATATGAGCCATATTACCTGAAGTCTCTAACCTGAACAGTTTTAACAATATGAGCCAAATTACCTGAAGTCTTGTCTCTAACCTGAACAGTACTAACAATATGAGCCATATTACCTGAAGTCTCTAACCTGAACAGTATTAACAATATGAGCCATATTACCTGAAGTCTCTAACCTGAACAGTACTAACAATATGAGCCATATTACCTGAAGTCTCTAACCTGAACAGTTTTAACAATATGAGCCATATTACCTGAAGTCTTGTCTCTAACCTGAACAGTACTAACAATATGAGCCATATTACCTGAAGTCTCTACCCTGAACAGTTTTAACAATATGAGCCATATTACCTGAAGTCTCTAACCTGAACAGTTTTAACAATATGAGCAATATTACCTGAAGTCTCTACCCTGAACAGTTTTAACAATATGAGCCATATTACCTGAAGTCTCTACCCTGAACAGTTTTAACAATATGAGCCATATTACCTGAAGTCTCTACCCTGAACAGTTTTAACAATATGAGCCATATTACCTGAAGTCTCTACCCTGAACAGTTTTAACAATATGAGCCATATTACCTGAAGTCTCTAACCTGAACAGTTTTAACAATATGAGCCATATTACCTGAAGTCTCTAACCTGAACAGTTTTAACAATATGAGCCATATTACCTGAAGTCTCTAACCTGAACAGTTTTAACAATATGAGCCATATTACCTGAAGTCTCTAACCTGAACAGTTTTAACAATATGAGCCATATTACCTGAAGTCTCTACCCTGAACAGTTTTAACAATATGAGCCATATTACCTGAAGTCTCTAACCTGAACAGTTTTAACAATATGAGCCATATTACCTGAAGTCTCTAACCTGAACAGTACTAACAATATGAGCCATATTACCTGAAGTCTCTAACCTGAACAGTTTTAACAATATGAGCCATATTACCTGAAGTCTCTAACCTGAACAGTTTTAACAATATGAGCCATATTACCTGAAGTCTCTAACCTGAACAGTTTTAACAATATGAGCCATATTACCTGAAGTCTTGTCTCTAACCTGAACAGTTTTAACAATATGAGCCATATTACCTGAAGTCTCTAACCTGAACATTTTTAACAATATGAGCCATATTACCTGAAGTTTCTACCCTGAACAGTTTTAACAATATGAGCCAATTTACCTGAAGTCTCTAACCTGAACAGTTTTAACAATATGAGCCATTTACCTGAAGTCTCTAACCTGAACAGTTTTAACAATATGAGCCATATTACCTGAAGTCTTGTCTCTAACCTGAACAGTTTTAACAATATGACCCATATTACCTGAAGTCTCTAACCTGAACAGTTTTAACAATATGAGCCATATTACCTGAAGACTCTAACCTGAACAGTTTTAACAATATGAGCCATATTACCTGAAGTCTCTAACCTGAACAGTTTTAACAATATGAGCCATATTACCTGAAGTCTTGTCTCTAACCTGAACAGTTTTAACAATATGAGCCATATTACCTGAAGTCTCTAACCTGAACAGTTTTAACAATATGAGCCATATTACCTGAAGTCTCTACCCTGAACAGTTTTAACAATATGAGCCATATTACCTGAAGTCTCTACCCTGAACAGTTTTAACAATATGAGCCATATTACCTGAAGTCTCTAACCTGAACAGTTTTAACAATATGAGCCATATTACCTGAAGTCTCTAACCTGAACAGTTTTAACAATATGAGCCATATTACCTGAAGTCTCTACCCTGAACAGTTTTAACAATATGAGCCATATTACCTGAAGTCTCTACCCTGAACAGTTTTAACAATATGAGCCATATTACCTGAAGTCTCTACCCTGAACAGTTTTAACAATATGAGCCATATTACCTGAAGTCTTGTCTCTAACCTGAACAGTTTTAACAATATGAGCCATATTACCTGAAGTCTCTAACCTGAACATTTTTAACAATATGAGCCATATTACCTGAAGTCTCTACCCTGAACAGTTTTAACAATATGAGCCATATTACCTGAAGTCTCTAACCTGAACAGTTTTAACAATATGAGCCATATTACCTGAAGTCTCTACCCTGAACAGTTTTAACAATATGAGCCATATTACCTGAAGTCTCTAACCTGAACAGTTTTAACAATATGAGCCATATTACCCGAAGTCTCTAACCTGAACAGTTTTAACAATATGAGCCATATTACCTGAAGTCTCTAACCTGAACAGTTTTAACAATATGAGCCATATTACCTGAAGTCTCTACCCTGAACAGTTTTAACAATATGAGCCATATAACCTGAAGTCTTGTCTCTAACCTGAGCAGTTTTAACAATATGAGCCATATTACCTGAAGTCTTGTCTCTAACCTGAACAGTTTTAACAATATGAGCCATATTACCTGAAGTCTCTAACCTGAACATTTTTAACAATATGAGCCATATTACCTGAAGTCTCTACCCTGAACAGTTTTAACAATATGAGCCATATTACCTGAAGTCTCTAACCTGAACAGTTTTAACAATATGAGCCATATTACCTGAAGTCTCTACCCTGAACAGTTTTAACAATATGAGCCATATTACCTGAAGTCTCTAACCTGAACAGTTTTAACAATATGAGCCATATTACCCGAAGTCTCTAACCTGAACAGTTTTAACAATATGAGCCATATTACCTGAAGTCTCTAACCTGAACAGTTTTAACAATATGAGCCATATTACCTGAAGTCTCTACCCTGAACAGTTTTAACAATATGAGCCATATAACCTGAAGTCTTGTCTCTAACCTGAGCAGTTTTAACAATATGAGCCATATTACCTGAAGTCTTGTCTCTAACCTGAACAGTTTTAACAATATGAGCCAATTTACCTGAAGTCTCTAACCTGAACAGTTTTAACAATATGAGCCATTTACCTGAAGTCTCTAACCTGAACAGTTTTAACAATATGAGCCATATTACCTGAAGTCTTGTCTCTAACCTGAACAGTTTTAACAATATGAGCCATATTACCTGAAGTCTCTAACCTGAACAGTTTTAACAATATGAGCCATATTACCTGAAGTCTCTAACCTGAACAGTTTTAACAATATGAGCCATATTACCTGAAGTCTCTAACCTGAACAGTTTTAACAATATGAGCCATATTACCTGAAGTCTTGTCTCTAACCTGAACAGTTTTAACAATATGAGCCATATTACCTGAAGTCTCTAACCTGAACAGTGTTAACAATATGAGCCATATTACCTGAAGTCTCTACCCTGAACAGTTTTAACAATATGAGCCATATTACCTGAAGTCTTGTCTCTAACCTGAACAGTTTTAACAATATGAGCCATATTACCTGAAGTCTCTACCCTGAATAGTTTTAACAATATGAGCCATATTACCTGAAGTCTCTAACCTGAACAGTTTTAACAATATGAGCCATATTACCTGAAGTCTCTAACCTGAACAGTTTTAACAATATGAGCCATATTACCTGAAGTCTCTACCCTGAACAGTTTTAACAATATGAGCCATATTACCTGAAGTCTTGTCTCTAACCTGAACAGTTTTAACAATATGAGCCATATTACCTGAAGTCTCTAACCTGAACAGTTTTAACAATATGAGCCATATTACCTGAAGTCTCTACCCTGAACAGTTTTAACAATATGAGCCATATTACCTGAAGTCTCTAACCTGAACAGTTTTAACAATATGAGCCATATTACCTGAAGTCTCTACCCTGAACAGTTTTAACAATATGAGCCATATAACCTGAAGTCTTGTCTCTAACCTGAACAGTTTTAACAATATGAGCCATATTACCTGAAGTCTCTACCCTGAACAGTTTTAACAATATGAGCCATATAACCTGAAGTCTTGTCTCTAACCTGAACAGTTTTAACAATATGAGCCATATTACCTGAAGTCTCTAACCTGAACAGTTTTAACAATATGAGCCATATTACCTGAAGTCTCTACCCTGAACAGTTTTAACAATATGAGCCATATTACCTGAAGTCTCTACCCTGAACAGTTTTAACAATATGAGCCATATTACCTGAAGTCTCTAACCTGAACAGTTTTAACAATATGAGCCATATTACCTGAAGTCTTGTCTCTAACCTGAACAGTTTTAACAATATGAGCCATATTACCTGAAGTCTCTAACCTGAACAGTTTTAACAATATGAGCCATATTACCTGAAGTCTCTACCCTGAACAGTTTTAACAATATGAGCCATATTACCTGAAGTCTTGTCTCTAACCTGAACAGTTTTAACAATATGAGCCATATTACCTGAAGTCTCTAACCTGAACAGTTTTAACAATATGAGCCATATTACCTGAAGTCTCTACCCTGAACAGTTTTAACAATATGAGCCATATTACCTGAAGTCTCTAACCTGAACAGTTTTAACAATATGAGCCATATTACCTGAAGTCTCTACCCTGAACAGTTTTAACAATATGAGCCATATAACCTGAAGTCTTGTCTCTAACCTGAACAGTTTTAACAATATGAGCCATATTACCTGAAGTCTCTACCCTGAACAGTTTTAACAATATGAGCCATATAACCTGAAGTCTTGTCTCTAACCTGAACAGTTTTAACAATATGAGCCATATTACCTGAAGTCTCTAACCTGAACAGTTTTAACAATATGAGCCATATTACCTGAAGTCTCTACCCTGAACAGTTTTAACAATATGAGCCATATTACCTGAAGTCTCTACCCTGAACAGTTTTAACAATATGAGCCATATTACCTGAAGTCTCTAACCTGAACAGTTTTAACAATATGAGCCATATTACCTGAAGTCTTGTCTCTAACCTGAACAGTTTTAACAATATGAGCCATATTACCTGAAGTCTCTAACCTGAACAGTTTTAACAATATGAGCCATATTACCTGAAGTCTTGTCTCTAACCTGAGCAGTTTTAACAATATGAGCCATATTACCTGAAGTCTCTAACCTGAACAGTTTTAACAATATGAGCCATATTACCTGAAGTCTCTAACCTGAACAGTACTAACAATATGAGCCATATTACCTGAAGTCTCTACCCTGAACAGTTTTAACAATATGAGCCATATTACCTGAAGTCTTGTCTCTAACCTGAACAGTTTTAACAATATGAGCCATATTACCTGAAGTCTCTAACCTGAACAGTACTAACAATATGAGCCATATTACCTGAAGTCTCTACCCTGAACAGTTTTAACAATATGAGCCATATTACCTGAAGTCTCTAACCTGAACAGTTTTAACAATATGAGCCATATTACCTGAAGTCTCTAACCTGAACAGTTTTAACAATATGAGCCATATTACCTGAAGTCTCTACCCTGAACAGTTTTAACAATATGAGCCATATTACCTGAAGTCTTGTCTCTAACCTGAACAGTTTTAACAATATGAGCCATATTACCTGAAGTCTCTACCCTGAACAGTTTTAACAATATGAGCCATATTACCTGAAGTCTTGTCTCTACCCTGAACAGTTTTAACAATATGAGCCATATTACCTGAAGTCTCTAACCTGAACAGTTTTAACAATATGAGCCATATTACCTGAAGTCTCTACCCTGAACAGTTTTAACAATATGAGCCATATAACCTGAAGTCTCTACCCTGAACAGTTTTAACAATATGAGCCATATTACCTGAAGTCTCTAACCTGAACAGTTTTAACAATATGAGCCATATAACCAGACATGCCTTTTTTTCTTTCTATTGGGATTTTCACACATTTTATTTCATTTCACAAACCATGTCACGGGATGGTTAAAACTAATCCCGGGTCGCTAATTATTGGTTTGATAACAAACGAGGCTGTTCTGTCATGTTACTTAGCTAGCTAACAACCTGCTAACTTGACACTAGGTTTAGGCAAATTTGGCACAGGAAGAAAGGCTAATGGTCTGCTACTCATGTGATTCAAAGGTATGATTCATATAGGTAGGATTCATATAGGTAGGATTCATATAGGTAGGATTCATATAGGTAGGATTCATATAGGTAGGATTCATATAGGTAGGATTCATATAGGTAGGATTCATATAGGTAGGATTCATGTAGGTAGGATTCATATAGGTAGGATTCATATAGGTAGGATTCATATAGGTAGGATTCATATAGGTAGGATTCATATAGGTAGGATTCATATAGGTAGGATTCATATAGGTAGGATTCATATAGGTAGGATTCATATAGGTAGGATTCATGTAGGTCTAATGTAAGACTAAACTATACCACACATCTATCTCTTTCTGGTGCTCCTTACATTCTGTTTGGTGCCTACTGTTTTAAAAGTTGGGCACAGTGTGTGTATGTGTGTTTGTGGGAGATAGAGAGTGGTGTGTGTGTGTGTGTGTATGAGAGAGAGGGAGACAGAGAGAGTGTGTGAGGAAGGGAGGGAGAGTGTGTGTGCTTATGTATTAACTGAAGAGTAAATAAGGTTTCATGCAGTTTTCCCCTTACTGCCACAATGACATGCATATCATTATGCATGTATAATCCTTCCTCCCGTTCCTCCAGCCAAATCACAGGCAGGCCTTTGCAAATATGAGCAAATCAGCCATTATATGCAGTAGTCTATTATACACTGAACAGTGTAAAGTTAAATTCAATGTGTTGTATTGAGTAGAAGTGTGAATTTCATTGACAGGTTTTTGGAGAACGTTTAGAAAACGTGAACAGGCATCCGGGGGTTAGGGTGAACAGGCATCCGGGGGTTAGGGTGAACAGGCAAGCGGGGGTTAGGGTGAACAGGCATCCGGGGGTTAGGGTGAACAGGCATCCGGGGGTTAGGGTGAACAGGCATCCGGGGGTTAGGGTGAACAGGCATCCGGGGGTTAGGGTGAACAGGCATCCGGGGGTTAGGGTGAACAGGCATCCGGGGGTTAGGGTGAACAGGCATCCGGGGGTTAGGGTGAACAGGCATCTGGGGGTTAGGGTGAACAGGCATCCGGGGGTTAGGGTGAACAGGCATCCGGGGGTTAGGGTGAACAGGCATTCGGGGGTTAGGGTGAACAGGCATCCGGGGGTTAGGGTGAACAGGATTCTAGGCCACAGATTTGTTTTCCACCATGATATCGCGATACTACTTGGGATTGTGATACTTGGGCCTGGTATTGTATCGTTTGTAAAATGTTGGTATCGTGACAACACTAGTCCCAAGTAACATATGTCCTATATAGTGCACTACTTTTGACCAAGGCCAACAGGGGATTGGGTGCTATTTGGGACTCAGACAATATAAACATTAGTCATAGTGGCCTACTACCCACCGCTGAATGATGAATGCAGAATCACCACTAGTTGTTTTGTCCCCAAATCAACACAGCGTCAAGGACCCAGACAAAACAGAGCACCAGGAAGAGGGCAGATGCTTTCATTAAACAGACACACCACAATTATCATACCTTGTCACTGGTACAGTAGTGTGTGTGTGTGTGTGTGTGTGTGTGTGTACATGACGAGGGTATCTGTTGTTGTTCCTTCTCTCATTCCTGTCCAGTCTGGGGGGAGGCCTTTATTTGTTGACTCCTGTCCAGTCTGGGGGGAGGCCTTTATTTGTTGACTCCTGTCCAGTCTGGGGGGAGGCCTTTATTTGTTGACTCCTGTCCAGTCCGGGGGGAGGCCTTTATTTGTTGACTCCTGTCCAGTATGGGGGAGGCCTTTATTTGTTGACTCCTGTCCAGTATGGGGGGAGGCCTTTATTTGTTGGCTCCTGTCCAGTGTGGGGGGAGGCCTTTATTTGTTGACTCCTGTCCAGTATGGGGGGGAGGCCTTTATTTGTTGACTCCTGTCCAGTATTGGGGGAGGCCTTTATTGGTTGGCTCCTGTCCAGTATTGGGGGAGGCCTTTATTGGTTGGCTCCTGTCCAGTATTGGGGGAGGCCTTTATTGGTTGGCTCCTGTCCAGTATGGGGGGGAGGCCTTTATTCATTGATTTAAATTGAATAAATTAATCTGTATCACTCAACATTCCTATCTTTTTTAAGCAAACAATGGAGGTCTTTGTGTGAAAGAAACAGGTGGTATTGTAGTACATTTTTTAGTACTATATTTACTAGTTGCTGCCATGAAGAAAACCTAGTGTACCTAGGCTGTATGTCAGAAATCCATTTGCATTGCTAGTTATAGCCTAATGTTAGCTAGCAAACTAACATTGAGCCTAGTTGGGTAGCTTTAGCTATGACAATCGGTTTGGATTGCTAGTATTCTATGGGTTGGGATTATGGTTCATCGATTTGTTGTTGTTTCCTTAAACCTCTTAAGGATCTAACCCTTTTTTTTTTCAATTTTCGCCTAAAATGACATACCCAAATCTAACTGCCTGCAGCAAGGATATGCATATTCTTGATAGCATTTGAAAGGAAACACTTTCAAGGTTGTGGAAATGTGAAATTAATGTAGGAGAATAAAACACATTAGATCTGGTAAAAGATAATACAAAGATTTTTTTTTATTTCCTATTGTTAGGCAGCAGTGTGTGTTCAAAGTTTCAGATTGATCCATTGCAATACTACACATTATTTTGTATGTTTGCCCAATTGTGACAAATTGGTCAGTTGATACATTTTCAGGTACATAACTATAGAGAACATATAAAATGATATGGTAATACAAAATGTAAGTTTACACACTCCCAGGAATGTAATACATGATGGATAATTAGCTTATTGACTAACTTTCACACATCTAGATGGCCGGACGGGGTGGGTGTGGAGCCAGAGACAGCAGGGGTTCAAACTGTAGAACCCAGTTCCTACATTTGAATATAACAATTTACTAAACAAAACTATGCTACATTTTATCTCTGGGATCCTCAGGATGACAAATCAGAGCAAGATTACTGAATGTAAAGTACATTATTTACCTTCAGAGGTGAATGTATCAAACCAGTTGCCGTGATAAAAGGTTTTTGAGGTTGTGCACTCTCCTCAAACAATAGCATGGTGTTTTTTTCACTGTTATAACTACTATAAATTGGACAGTGTAGTTAGATTAACAAAAATGTAAGCTTTCTGCCCATATAAGACATGTCTATGTTCTGGAAAGTTTACTGTTTCTTACAACGACATTCTAGTCACATTAGCTCATGTTAGCGCACATTAGCATCAACCGTCCCAGTATAGGGACACCGAACCCGTAGTAAACGGGGGTTTGTCTTTTCACTGCTTTTCTTTCTATGTCAAAGCGGGGACGTGCCATGCAGCAATGAACTTTTGACTCTGCTTAGTAATGGTGCTTTCTTTCTCTCTGCCCAGCTGCACATTCCTTTAGCTTTGTGTTCTTCAACATTCTATGTCTCTATAGTAGCTTAGTGTTGTGTTCAGCAGGCATAGAGAAGAGGATCAGGGGCTGCTGTCAGCCTGTGTCTCTATAGTAGCTTAGTGTTGTGTTCAGCAGGCATAGAGAAGAGGAGCAGGGGCTGCTGTCAGCCTGTGTCTCTATAGTAGCTTAGTGTTGTGTTCAGCAGGCATAGAGAAGAGGATCAGGGGCTGCTGTCAGCCTGTGTCTCTATAGTAGCTTAGTGTTGTGTTCAGCAGGCATAGAGAAGAGGATCAGGGGCTGCTGTCAGCCTGTGTCTCTATAGTAGCTTAGTGTTGTGTTCAGCAGGCATAGAGAAGAGGATCAGGGGCTGCTGTCAGCCTGTGTCTCTATAGTAGCTTAGTGTAGTGTTCAACAGGCATAGAGAAGAGGAGCAGGGGCTGCTGTCAGCCTGTGTCTCTATAGTAGCTTAGTGTTGTGTTCAGCAGGCATAGAGAAGAGGAGCAGGGGCTGCTGTCAGCCTGTGTCTCTATAGTAGCTTAGTGTTGTGTTCAGCAGGCATAGAGAAGAGGAGCAGGGGCTGCTGTCAGCATGTGTCTCTATAGTAGCTTAGTGTAGTGTTCAACAGGCATAGAGAAGAGGAGCAGGGGCTGCTGTCAGCCTGTGTCTCTATAGTAGCTTAGTGTTGTGTTCAGCAGGCATAGAGAAGAGGAGCAGGGGCTGCTGTCAGCCTGTGTCTCTATAGTAGCTTAGTGTTGTGTTCAGCAGGCATAGAGAAGAGGAGCAGGGGCTGCTGTCAGCCTGTGTCTCAATAGTAGCTTAGTGTTGTGTTTAGCAGGCATAGAGAAGAGGAGCAGGGGCTGCTGTCAGCCTGTGTCTCTATAGTAGCTTAGTGTTGTGTTCAGCAGGCATAGAGAAGAGGAGCAGGGGCTGCTGTCAGCCTGTGTCTCTATAGTAGCTTAGTGTTGTGTTCAGCAGGCATAGAGAAGAGGAGCAGGGGCTGCTGTCAGCCTGTGTCTCTATAGTAGCTTAGTGTTGTGTTCAGCAGGCATAGAGAAGAGGAGCAGGGGCTGCTGTCAGCCTGTGTCTCTATAGTAGCTTAGTGTTGTGTTCAGCAGGCATAGAGAAGAGGAGCAGGGGCTGCTGTCAGCCTGTGTTTCTATAGTAGCTTAGTGTTGTGTTCAGCAGGCATAGAGAAGAGGAGCAGGGGCTGCTGTCAGCCTGTGTCTCTATAGTAGCTTAGTGTTGTGTTCAGCAGGCATAGAGAAGAGGAGCAGGGGCTGCTGTCAGCCTGTGTCTCTATAGTAGCTTAGTGTTGTGTTCAGCAGCCATAGAGGAGAGGAGCAGGGGCTGCTGTCAGCCTGTGTCTCTATAGTAGCTTAGTGTTGTGTTCAGCAGGCATAGAAAAGAGGAGCAGGGGCTGCTGTCAGCCTGTGTCTCTATAGTAGCTTAGTGTTGTGTTCAGCAGGCATAGAGAAGAGGAGCAGGGGCTGCTGTCAGCCTGTGTCTCTATAGTAGCTTAGTGTTGTGTTCAGCAGGCATAGAGAAGAGGATCAGGGGCTGCTGTCAGCCTGTGTCTCTATAGTAGCTTAGTGTTGTGTTCAGCAGGCATAGAGAAGAGGAGCAGGGGCTGCTGTCAGCCTGTGTTTCTATAGTAGCTTAGTGTTGTGTTCAGCAGGCATAGAGAAGAGGAGCAGGGGCTGCTGTCAGCCTGTGTCTCTATAGTAGCTTAGTGTTGTGTTCAGCAGGCATAGAGAAGAGGATCAGGGGCTGCTGTCAGCCTGTGTCTCTATAGTAGCTTAGTGTTGTGTTCAGCAGGCATAGAGAAGAGGAGCAGGGGCTGCTGTCAGCCTGTGTCTCTATAGTAGCTTAGTGTTGTGTTTAGCAGGCATAGAGAAGAGGAGCAGGGGCTGCTGTCAGCCTGTGTCTCTATAGTAGCTTAGTGTTGTGTTCAGCAGGCATAGAGAAGAGGATCAGGGGCTGCTGTCAGCCTGTGTCTCTATAGTAGCTTAGTGTTGTGTTCAGCAGGCATAGAGAAGAGGAGCAGGGGCTGCTGTCTGCCTGTGTCTCTATAGTAGCTTAGTGTTGTGTTCAGCAGGCATAGAGAAGAGGAGCAGGGGCTGCTGTCAGCCTGTGTCTCTATAGTAGCTTAGTGTTGTGTTTAGCAGGCATAGAGAAGAGGAGCAGGGGCTGCTGTCAGCCTGTGTCTCTATAGTAGCTTAGTGTTGTGTTCAGCAGGCATAGAGAAGAGGAGCAGGGGCTGCTGTCAGCCTGTGTCTCAGTCAGATGTATTGATGGGTAAACCGGTCTTTATGTGTCTTTAGGTGCTTCAGTTAATTTGTACGGCCTGAGCACACACACACGCGGGCGTGCACACACACACACACACACATGGACGCAAGCCCCCTTACATCCCATTAGCACCTTAGTAATTCAACCTTAAACTTTCTAAGGTCAGGATGACTTTGTAGATGTAATTACTGTGTGGAGGCAGTTGGCTAGGTCATGCAAGACAAACACACACACACACACTCTAGGTCATACAATATTTCTGGCTTTACATTTCTTCCCCCTTCGTTCATTAGCATATCAATTCAAATAAGTCAAAACCTCAGACTTTTTGTGACTTTTAAATTCATTATTTATAAATATTGATTCTTGACTAACTTATAAATGCCTCATGAGTTTAGTTCAACTGTTGTACCTCATCAGAACCCAAAATATAAGCTTGTTTTACTCCTTTGTTTGTAAACAAACACTGAATAGTCTCAAAACTGTATTTTTGATATCATGTGGGGTCAGTCCTTGCATCCATAGCTTTTTCTATGAATTTGACAGTGGTTCCATTGCTCCAGCCCCATCCCTCAGCTGTTTACCAAAACAGTGGCTGGATCAACATTTTGTTATTGTTTGAACTGCAGGTTTGGCCTTTAAAGGACATGCACTATTAGTCATTCTGTTTTCCAATCAACTCTCTAGCCTCTTCCAAGCTTTTTTCTAGCCGAGTGATCAACAACATCATGGAGATGAGACTATCAACTTTAACCACAACCAATTTGAAATCTCTCTTCCTCCCCCTCATCTGACTCATATAAAGGGACATCGGAAATACCACACAGATGCTGATAGATGTGATTTTAATAATTATAAATCATGTTAACTTTCCTTGCAGAGTGATCCATTGTGATCAATTGTGAAGTGACCCACAGTGATCTGTTCAGGGTTAAGAAGGGTTGTAGTGGTCAACCTCTGACTGTGGTTCTCTCTCAGGTCCTACCCCATGGCAGGGAACCAATGATAAGGGTCAGTGAAAAGGTCTCTCCCTCCATTTGTTTCTATGTAATGAGAAATGTAATTGTTGAATGTGTCTGTTTAATAATTGAAACCAGTATCAATGTGAAGTTGACTGATTCGTTGCAGTTAGACTAGGTATTGGTGTCCTCTGGCTACACTATACAGCAGATGAACAGGTAGGCTAAGTCTATGGTTAGCTGTACTATAAGAGATGAGCAGAAGGAAGGTCTGCACCAAGGCTGTTAGTGGCAGGTAGCTGGTGTGTAAGAATAAGCTGTACCATAGCACACAAATTGGCTGTAACCAAGGCAGTTTGCCAGCTTTGGACTACCTGTAAACAGAGTGAAGCAGTGTTAGCCTTTATAGAAGCATTCAGCCTTTCCATTAGACCCAATTCTGACAAATGAACAAGTCACGGTTAGTATGACCGTGCTTTCACTTGTCTCTTTTTTCCACACTTACACAGAGGCCTGAAAGCAGTGTTCTTGCTCGAAATACACTGGCAGTTGTCGACCACATGTGGATACTAGCTGCCTTTAACCATACTAGCACACCCAGTAAAACAGAGTCCTGACCTTCACTGCAGGTGAGAAGAGTGAGGAAGGGTGAGCAGCTGACATTTTACAATGTTAGTCATTTAGCAGACACTCTTATTCAGAGTGACTTACATTAGTGCAGCTTCACCTCTCTGTGTGTCATTCTCATCCTTCTGGTCCATTTAAAGGCTGTGATGGGAAGCTGTACTTGTTGTTGTACCCCCCATCATCTTATGACCGGTGTTTTTCCTTCAACAGGAAACATGTTATGTGAGGTGTGGCTTTATGGAGGATTTAACTGAATTAGAGGCTTGCACATACACATAAACACACACAGATAATGAAATGCTGTGCTTTATTCTTGTTTGTAGAATAGTATCTGGGATGTATCAATGGTTATACAGATGAATACAACAATGCACATTTGACATCTTCCGTTAGGTTAAGCGTGAAAGCATTTGGTTATCATTGTTGTAACAATCACATGTAGGATATAATTGTTCATTCTGCATGACCTAGATTGGTGTCCAGAGACTTTTACTGTTTCCTTAAACAGGGAGTTAATCATTTGTCAGACATAATACTGTTCGGAAAATATTTGAGGATTTTAGAAGATTGTCCAGTTCTCAAAGAGAGAGACCATTTTCTGCCGAATCAGGATTTTAAAAAGATGAAAGACGATAAAGGATGAGAGAGAGAGAGGAGGGGGGGGGGTAAGAGGGAGGGGGAGGTTGGTAGGGAGGGAGAGAAAGAGGGAGGAGGAGAGAAAGGATGAGTCAAAGTGGTCAATATCTCCAATGTCCAATCTGTCCATCAGATTGTATGTGCCCATTTCATATGAAGCTGGCCTCAACACCTCCCTTGTAAACCATGTATTATTTGAGATACAATTACCATGCATGTAACAATACAGTACGGCCAGAAACCCTAGCTTTTATAGAGCCCCCTCCCTTCATTCTCAGAAGTGGGACAGCCCCCCCATCCCACCCCATCCCTCTAGAGCATCTAATTCAACTAAACTAGTTTCTATCTGCTCTAAATGACTTCAGAGCTCAACACATTCATTAAGCCTGCATGCCCTCCAGTCTTGACTGTCACAAATACACTCCTTTCCCATTACATGGGAAACATACAGTACATGTATTTATTAAAGGAGTTACTAAATAGTTATCTTTGTTGTCTCTCTTTGTGTCTGTCTTTTATGCTCTGAATAATGTTTCTGGTCTGGAGCCATTGAGAGAGGAGAGGTTCTACGCTTAGAAAATATGGGGGCTGCCTAGAACCAAAAGGAGTTCTCCAGCTGTATCTTTAGAATAACCTTTTTGGTTCAAGGTAGAACCCTATTAGATTTAAGGTATAACCCTATTAGGTTCCAGGTATAACCATTTTAGGTTCTAAGGTAGAACCCCTTTTGGTTCCTGTAGAATCTCACCCAACATATTAAACTCAATGAATGAATCTTTTAAACCCCCTAGAGTTGATGTCCACGCCCCCGTGGACATATAATTAGCATATTAAAACAAAAATCTGTCAGTTTCAACTAGAGATATCTTTTTGAACTAGAGATATGTGTTTGGACTAGAGATATGTGTTTGGACTAGAGATATCTGTTTGGACTAGATATATCTGTTTGGACTAGATATATCTGTTTGGACTAGAGATATCTGTTTGGGCTAGAGATATGTGTTTGGACTAGATATATGTTTGGACTAGAGATATGTGTTTGGACTAGAGATATGTGTTTGGACTAGAGATATGTGTTTGGACTAGAGATATGTGTTTGGGCTAAAGATATGTGTTTGGACTAGATATATGTTTGGACTAGAGATATGTGTTTGGACTAGAGATATGTGTTTGGACTAGAGATATGTGTTTGGACTAGATATATGTTTGGACTAGAGATATGTGTTTGGACTAGAGATATGTGTTTGGACTAGAGATATGTGTTTGGACTAGAGATATGTGTTTGGACTAGATATATCTGTTTTGACTAGAGATATGTGTTTGGACTAGAGATATCTGTTTGGACTAGAGATATGTGTTTGGACTAGAGATATGTGTTTGGACTAGAGATATGTGTTTGAACTAGATATATGTGTTTGGACTAGATATATCTGTTTTGGCTAGAGATATCTGTTTGGACTAGAGATATGTGTTTGGACTAGAGATATGTGTTTGGACTAGAGATATGTGTTTGGACTAGAGATATGTGTTTGGACTAGAGATATGTGTTTGAACTAGAGCTATGTGTTTGGACTAGAGATATGTGTTTGAACTAGAGATATGTGTTTGGACTAGAGATATCTGTTTGGACTAGAGATATGTGTTTGGACTAGAGATATGTGTTTGGACTAGAGATATGTGTTTGGACTAGAGATATGTGTTTGAACTAGAGATATGTGTTTGGACTAGAGATATCTGTTTGGCTAGAGATATGTGTTTGGACTAGAGATATGTGTTTGGACTAGAGATATGTGTTTGGACTAGATATATCTATGTGGTTGGACTAGAGATATGTGTTTGGACTAGAGATATGTGTTTGGACTAGAGATATGTTTTTGAACTAGAGATATGTGTTTGGACTAGAGATATGTGTTTGGACTAGAGATATGTGTTTGGACTAGAGATATGTGTTTGGACTAGAGATATGTGTTTGGACTAGAGATATGTGTTTGAACTAGAGATATGTGTTTGGACTAGAGATATCTGTTTGGATGCATTTCAATCCATCGCATCTGCCATGGTCACATTTCCACCTCTGCGGGGTCAGAGCTTTAGCTGTGTTTGTCAGACCATGAGACAGATCCTTTTGAAGTGTTAAGTTCCATAGGTGTTAATATTGTGTTAATTGACAAGTTGAATCAAGTGAGCTACAGTTGAAGTTTCTAATTCACTGTATCATAATTCAGTGGGTCAGAAGTTTACATACACTAAGTTGACTGTGCCTTTAAACAGCTTGGAAAATTCCAGAAAATTATGTCATGGCTTTAGAAGCTTCTGCTAATTTACATAATTTGAGTCAATTGGAGGTGTACCTGTGGATGTATTTCAAGGCCTACCTTCAAACTTTGCTTAACATCATGGGAAAATCAAAATAAATCAGCCAAGACCTCAGAAAATAAATTGTAGACCTTCACAAGTCTGGTTCATCCTTGGGGGCAATTTCCAAACACCTGAAGGTACCACGCTCATCTGTACAAACAATAGTACTCAAGTATAAACACCATGGGACCACGCAGCCGTCATACCACTCAGGAAGGAGGCGCGTTCTGTCTCCTAGAGATGAACGTTCCTCTGGTGTGAAAAGTGCACCTCAATCTCAGAACAACAGCAAAGGACCCTGTGAAGATGCTGAAGGAAACAGGTACAAAAGTATCTATATCCACAGTAAAATGAGTCCTATATCGACATAACCTGAAAGGCTGCTCAGCAAGGAAGAAGCCACTGCTCCAAAACTACCATAACAAAGCCAGACTGCGGTTTGCAACTGCACATGGGGACAAAGATCGTGCTTTTTGGAGAAATGTTCTCTGGTCTGATGAAACAAAAATAAAACTGTTTGGCCATAATGACCATCGTTATGTTTGGAGGAAAAAGGGGGAGGCTTGCAAGCCGAAGAACACCATCTCAACCGTGAAGCACATGGGTGGCAGCATCATGTTGTGGGGATGCTTTGCTGCAGAAGGGACTGGTGATAGATGGCATCATGAGGGAGGGAAAATTATGTGGATCTATTGAAGAAACATCTTAAGACATCAGTCAAGAAGTTAAAGCTTGGTCGCAAATGGATCTTCTAAATGGACAGTGACCCCAAGCATACTTCCAAAGTTGTGGCAAAATGGCTTAAGGACAACACAAAGCCCTGACCTCAATCCCATAGAAAATGTGTGGGCATAACTGAAAAAGTGTGTGCGAGCAAGGAGGCCTACAAACCTGACTCAGTTACATCAGCTCTGTCAGGAGGAATGGGCCAAAATTCACCCAATGTATTGTGGGAAGCTTGTGGAAGGCTACCCAAAATGTTTGATCCAAGTTAAACAATTTAAAGGCAATGCTACCAAATAATAATTGAGTGTATGTAAACTTCTGATCCACTGGGAATGTGAGGAAAAAAATAAAAGCTGAAATAAATCATTCTCTCAACTGTTATTCTGACATTTCACATTCTTAAAATAAAGTGGTGCCCTAACTGACCTAAGACAGGGAATTTTTACTAGGATTACATTTCAAGAATTGTGAAAAATTGAGTTTAAATGAATTTGGCTAAGGTGTATGTAAACTTCCTACTTCAACTGTACGTCTGGAACAGCTGACTGATTTAGTCAACCGTTCTCATTTGACCCAAGGCAATACGAGTCTTCCACAAGACACCTTCGCTGGTCGTTCTCTTTTATGATATGTAACAGCATAACACAACACATTAGATAAACTGGAATGACACTCTTACTCACAGTTACACAAAAAGGAGCTGTGCAAAAACCAGCACTGTGCTCTAACCACACCATAAAATATTATAATGGGCTCCCTCCCCTAAATTTGAATTATCACTAAAGGTGCAAAGAACACTTTTGTGAACTGTGAAGAACCATTGAAGAGCTTTGTGTTCTTTGAGTCATTATGGTCACCCTTCCCAAAGAACCCTTGAGCAACCCTCATTTTTGTTGTGTGTAGCCATCACCTGAACACAGACCGGCACCTTGAGCTGAACCTAGCCATTTCTTACTAAGCCTTTTAATCTAACTTGTTGTTGAGGCCACCAACCCAATAAACCAATTCACCTGGAACGCTGAGCGTTTAAACTACTGATCAATGAGGGGATTTTCTCTGTGCCTGCCTCCTGCAGATGGAGGTAGAGTTAGAGTTCACACCGCAACCATAGCAACAGGACATGATGTAAGAAATGAGGACACCACAGTCTCTAGTGGACGACATTTCCATTTTCCTCAATTTCTTCTCAACCAGGAGTAGAAAGAAATGATTTAAGAAGAGGGAAAAGACGAGGTTAGAAGGAAGTTCATGATCAGGATGCTAGATTTGATGCTTGGTTTGATGCTGGTTTGAATTATTTCCGTAGTATTAGTAGATCTCTCTCTTTACTCCTGCTAGTTATTTGAGCAACAGTGTTAGGAGTGTGTTTCCCTAGCGTGCCTCTGACTCTCTCTCTCTCCCCCCCTTCACAATGGCTGCATGCGCCAGGGATACCCACCTGGCAGACGGGGGGAGATGAGGAGGAGACGAGGAGAGAGAGGGAGACAGAGAGACGGAGGGGAGCTACAGAGGGAGACGGAGGGGAGAGATAGAGGAGGTTGGAGGGGAGAAACAGAGGAAGTTGGAGGGGAGAGACAGATGAAATTAGAGGGGAGAGACAGAGGGAGACGTGGGGAGAGAGAGAGGGAGACGGGGGGAGACAGAGGGAGACGGGGGGGAGAGACAGAGGAAGACAGGGGGGAGAGACAGAGGGAGAGGAGGGGGAGACACAGATGGAGACGAGGGGGAGACACAGAGGGATACGAGGGGGAGACAGAGGGAGAGGAGGGGGAGACAGATGGAGACGGGGGAGACAGAGGGAGACGGGGGAGACACAGAGTGAGACGGGGGGAGAGGCAGAGTGAGACGGGGGAGACACAGAGTGAGACGGGGGGAGACACAGAGGGAGATGAGGGGAGACACAGAGGGAGATGGGGGGAGACAGAGGGAGAGGAGGGGGATACACAGAGGGAGACGGGGGGAGAGACATAGGGAGATGAGGGGAGAGACATAGGGAGAGGAGGGGGAGACACAGAGGGAGATGAGGGGAGAGACATAGGGAGACGAGGGGGAGACAGATGGAGACGGGGGAGACAGAGGGAGACGGGGGAGACACAGAGTGAGACGGGGGGAGAGACAGTGGGAGATGGGGGGAGACACAGAGGTAGATGGGGGGAGACACAGAGGGAGATGGGGGAGACACAGGGGGAGAGGAGGGGGAGACAGAGGGAGATGGGGGGAGACAGAGGGAGATGGGGGGAGACACAGAGGGAGAGGAGGGGGATACACAGAGGGAGACGGGGGAAGAGACATAGGGTTACGGGGGGAGAGACATAGGGAGACGAGGGGGAGACACAGAGGGAGACGAGGGGGAGACATAGGGAGACGAGGGGGAGACGGGGGGAGACACAGAGGGAGACAGGGAAGAGACAGGGAGACGGGGTGGAGTCAGAGGGAGACGAGGGGGAGACAGAGGGAGACGGGGGGGAGACAGAGGGAGACAGGGGGGTGAGACAGAGGGAGACGGCGGGGGGAGAGACAGAGGGAGACGGGGGGGGAGAAACAGAGGGAGACGGGGGGGGAGAGACAGAGGGAGACGGGGGGGAGAGACAGATGGAGACGGGGGGAGAGACAGAGGGAGAGGAGGGGGAGACCGATGGAGACGGGGGAGACAGAGGGAGACGGAGGAGACGGGGGGGAGAGACAGAGGGAGACGGGGGGAGACGCAGAGGGAGATGGGGGAGACAGAGGGCGATGGGGGTTGACACAGAGGGAGACGAGGGGGAGACACAGAGGATGACGGGGGGGAGACACAGAGGGAGACGGGGGGGAGACACGGGGGGAGACACAGAGGGAGACGGGGGGAGACACAGAGGGAGACAGAGGGAGACACAGAGGGAGACGGGGGGAAACACAGAGGGAGACGGGAGGGAGACAGAGGGATACGAGGGGGAGAGACAGAGAGAGACGGGGGGAGAGACAGAGGGAGACGGGGGGGGGGAGACGCAGAGGGAGATGGGGGGAGACGCAGAGGGAGATGGGGGACACAGAGGGAGAATGGGGGAGACACAGAGGGAGATGAGGGGGATACACAGAGGGAGACGGGGGAGAGACATAGGGAGACGGGGTGGAGTCAGAGGGAGACGGGGTGGAGACATAGGGAGACAGGGGGAAACACCTACCTAATCAAAACAGAGACACAGAAAGCCTCCGCCTTCACTATGGTGCATCACTAAAACAATATAGAAATACACTAAAGAAGGAACAGCACAGAAGAAATCAGCTCAATGTAATTGAATAATCCATAGAGTCTATCCAAAACGGAGATGCATCGATAAACCACTTCTCCAATCCTTTTGGCTCTATAACAAGGAACAAACAGCAAAAACATATACATGATCAAATACAAATCTTAGAATCAACTATTAAAGAATACCAGAACCCACTGGATCCTCCAATTACCTTGAATGAACTACAAGACAAAATACAAACCCTCCAACCCAAAAAGGTCTGTGGGGTTGATGGTATCCTAAATCAAATTATAAAATATACAGACCACAAATTCCAATTGGCTATACTTAAACTCTTTAACATCATCCTCAGCTCTGGCATATTGCTCAATATGTGGAACCAAGGACTGATCACCCCAACACACAAGTGGAGACAAATTTGACCACAATAACTCAAATCAAACTTTGTCACAAGCGGTGAATAGAACAAGTGTAGACCGTGAAATGCTTACTTACAAGCCCTTAACCAACAGTGTAGACCTTACCGTGAAATGCTTACTTACAAGCGCTTAACCAACAGTGTAGACCTTACCGTGAAATGCTTACTTACAAGCGCTTAACCAACAGTGTAGACCTTACCGTGAAATGCTTACTTACAAGCGCTTAACCAACAGTGTAGACCTTACCGTGAAATGCTTACTTACAAGCCCTTAACCAACAGTGTAGACCTTACCGTGAAATGCTTACTTACAAGCCCTTAACCAACAGTGTAGACCTTACCGTGAAATGCTTACTTACAAGCGCTTAACCAACAGTGCAGTTCATGAAGAGTTAAGAAAATATTTACCAAATAAACGAAAGTAAAAAATAATAAAAAGTAACACAATAAAATAACAATAATGAGGCTATAAACAGGGGGTACCGGTACCAAGTCAGTGTGCAGGGGTACAGGTTAGTTGAAGGAATTTGTACATGTAGGGGTGAAGTGACTATGTATAGATAATAAACAGCGAGTAGCAGCAGTGTACAAAACAAATGGAGGGGGTTCCAGTGGCTATTTGATTATTTTTCAGCAGTCTTTTGGCTTGGGGTTAGAAGCTGTTAAGGAGCCTTTTGGTCCTAGACTTGCCGTGCGGTAGCAGAGAAAACAGTCTATGACTTGGGTGACTGGAGTCTCTGTCAATTTTATGGGCTTTCCTCTGACACCACCTATTATATAGGTCCGGGATGGCAGGAATCTTGGCCCCAGTGATGTGCTGGGCCGTATACACTACCCTCTGTAGCGCCTTAGGGTCAGATGCCGAGCAGTTGCCATACCAGGCAGTGATGCAACTGATCAGGATGCACTCGATGGTGCAGCTTGCGAACGCTTTGAGAATCTGGGGACCCATGCCAAATCTTTTCAGTCTCTTGAGGGGTAAAAGGTTTTGTCGTGCCCTCTTCACAACTGTCTTGGTGTGTTTGGACCATGATAGTTTGTTGGTGATGTGGACACCAAGGAACTTGAAACTCTCAACCCGCTCTACTACAGCCCTCTCAATGTTAATGGGGGCCTGTTCGGCCCGCCTTTTCCTGTAGTCCACGATCAGCTCCTTTGTCTTGCTCACATTGAGGGAGAGGTTGTTGTCCTGTCACCACACTGCCAGTTATCTGACCTCCTCCCTATAGGCTATCTCTTTCAGGCCTACCACTGTTGTGTCATCAGCAAACTTAATTATGGTTTTGGAGTCGTGTTTGACCAAGCAGTCATGGGTGAACAGAAAGTACAGGAGGGGACTAAGCACACACCCCTGAGGGGCCCCCGTGTTGAGGATCAGCGTGGCGGATGTGTTGTTACCTACCCTTATCACCTGGGGGCGGCCCGTCAGGAAGTCCAGGATCCAGTTGCAGAGGGAGGTGTTTAGTCCCAGGGTCCTTAGCTTAGTGATGAGCTTCGTGGGCACTATGGTGTTGAACGCTGAGCTGTAGTCAATGAACAGCATTCTCACATAGGTGTTCCTTTTGTCCAGGTGGGAAAGGGCAGTGTGGAGTACGATTAAGATTGCGTCATATGTGGATCTGTTGGTGCGGTATGCGAATTAGAGTGGGTCTAGGGTATCCGGGATGATGGTGTTGATGTGAGCCATTACCAGCCTTCCAAAGCACTTCATGGCTACCGATGTGAGTGCTATGGGGTGGTAATCATTTAGGCAGGTTACCTTTTCTTCCTTGGGCACAGGGACTATGGTGGTCTGCTTGAAACATGTAGGTATTACAGACTCAGTCAGGGAGAGGTTGAAAATCCTCTGCATTGTCATTAACAGCACTTGTAAATGTCCTCAGTGAAAACAATATACTGAGCAAATGTCAAATTGGCTTTTTACCAAATTACCGTACGACAGACCACCACCCTGCACACCCTAATTGACAAACAAACAAAGAAACAAAGCCAAAGTCTTCTCATGCTTTGTTGATTTCAAAAAAGCTTGCGACTCAATTGCAGTAGGGCCTGCTATACAAATTGATGGAAAGTGGTGTTGGGAAAAAACATACAACATTATAAAATCAATGTACACAATCAAGTGTGCGGTTAAAATTGGAAAAAAAAAACACATTTCTTTCCACAGGGCCGGGGGGTGAGACAGGGATGCAGCTTAAGCCCCACTCTCTTCAACATATATATCAATTCATTATATATATCAATGAATAGAACACTCTACAGCACCCGGCCTCACCCTACTAGAATCTGAAGTCAAATGTCTACTGTTTGCTGATGATCTGGTGGTTCTGTCCCTAACCAAGGAGGGCCTACAGCATCACCTAAATCTTCTGCATAGATTCTGTCAGACTTGGGCCCTGACAGTAAATCTCAGTAATACCAAAAAAATGGTGTTCCAAAAAAGGTCCAGTTCCCAGGACCACAAATACAAATTCCCTCTTGACACCGTTGCCCTAGAGCACACAAAAACTATACATACCTCGGCCAACGCCACAGGTAACTTCCACAAAGCTGTGAATGATCTGAGAGTCAAGACAAGAAGGGCCTTCTATGCCATCAAAAGGAACATAAAATGTGATTATACCAATTAGGATCTGGCTAAAAATTCTTGAATCAGTCATAGAGCCCATTGCCCTTTATGGTTGTGAGGTATGGGGTCCTCTCACCAACCAAAAATTCACAAAATGGGACAAACACCAAATTGAGACTCTGAATGGAGAATTCTGCAAAAATATCCTCTGTGTGTACAACGTAAAACACCAAATAATGCATGCAGAGCAAAATTAGGCCGATACCCACTAATTATTAAAATCCAGAATAGAGACGTTAAATTCTACAACCACCTGAAAGGAAGTGATTCCCAAACCTTCCATAACAAAGCCATCACCTACAGAGAAATTAACCTGGAGGAGAGACCCCTAAGAAAGCTGGTCCTGGGGCTCTGTACACAAACAGACCCCACATAGCCCAGGACAGCAACACAATTAGACCCAACCAAATCATGAGAAAACAAAATAATAATTACTTGAGATTTTGGAAAGAATTTACAAAAAAACTGAGCAAACTAGAATGTTATTTGGGCCTAAACAGAGAGTACACAGTGGTAGAATACCTGACCTGTCACAATCGTTATAATGAATGTCGGATCAAGGCAGGTATGTTGAGTTCCACATTTTTATGATAAAGTGAAACGAGGACAAAAAACAAATAAACAATAAACTAACAACGAACCGTGACTACAGAGATGCTACGTGCACTAACTCAAAACAATATCCCATAACACACAGGTGGAAAACATGCTACTTAAGTATGATCCCCAATTAGAGACAACGATAGCTAGCTGCCTCTAATTGGGAATCATACTCAAACACCAACATAGAAAAACAAACTAGAACCCCACATAGAAAATATGAACTAGACTAAACCCCTAGTCATGCCCTGACCTACTCTACCATAGAAAATAAAGGCTTTCTATGGTCAGGACGTGACATGACCACTGTGACTGATCCAAACTTAAGGAGAGCTTTAACTATGTACAGACTCAGTGAGCGTAGCCTTGCTATTGAGAAAGGCTGCCGAAGGCAGACCTGTCTCTCAAGGGAAGACAGGCTATGTGCACACTGCCCACAAAATGAGGTGGAAACTGAGCTGCACTTCCTAACCTCCTGCCAAATGTATGATCATATTAGAGACACATATTTCCCTCAGATTACACCGATCCACAAAGAATTCGAAAACAAACCCAATGTTGATAAACTCCCATATCTACTGGGTGAAATACCACAGTGTGCCATCACAGCAGCAATATTTGTGACCTGTTGCCACAAGAAAAGGGCAACCAGTGAAGAATAAAACACCATTGTAAATACAACCCATCTGTATGTTTATTTATTTTAACTTTTGTACTTTAGCTATTTGCACATCGTTACTACACTGTATATACATTTAATATGACATTTAAAATGTCTTTATTCTTTTGGAACTTCTGTGAGTGTAATGCTCACTGTACATTTTTATTGTTTATTTCATTTTTGTATGTTATCTACTTCACTTGCTTAGGCAATGTAAACATACAGTGCCTTGCGAAAGTATTCGGCCCCCTTGAACTTTGCGACCTTTTGCCACATTTCAGGCTTCAAACATAAAGATATAAAACTGTATTTTTTGTGAAGAATCAACAACAAGTGGGACACAATCATGAAGTGGAACGACATTTATTGGATATTTCAAACTTTTTTAACAAATCAAAAACTGAAAAATTGGGCGTGCAAAATTATTCAGCCCCTTTACTTTCTGTGCAGCAAACTCTCTCCAGAAGTTCAGTGAGGATCTCTGAATGATCCAATGTTGACCTAAATGACTAATGATGATAAATACAATCCACCTGTGTGTAATCAAGTCTCCGTTTAAATGCACCTGCACTGTGAAAGTCTCAAAGGTCCGTCAAAAGCGCAGAGAGCATCATGAAGAACAAGGAACACACCAGGCAGGTCCGAGATACTGTTTAAAGCCGGATTTGGATACAAAAAGATTTCCCAAGCTTTAAACATCCCAAGGAGCACTGTACAAGCGATAATATTGAAATGGAAGGAGTATCAGACCACTGCAAATCTACCAAGACCTGGCCGTCCCTCTAAACTTTCAGCTCATACAAGGAGAAGACTGATCAGAGATGCAGCCAAGAGGCCCATGATCACTCTGGATGAACTGCAGAGATCTACAGCTGAGGTGGGAGACTCTGTCCATAGGACAACAATCAGTCGTATATTGCACAAATCTGGCCTTTATGGAAGAGTGGCAAGAAGAAAGCCATTTCTTAAAGATATCCATAAAAAGTGTTGTTTAAAGTTTGCCACAAGCCACCTGGGAGACACACCAAACATGTGGAAGAAGGTGCTCTGGTCAGATGAAACCAAAATTGAACTTTTTGGCAACAATGCAAAACGTTATGTTTGGCGTAAAAGCAACACAGCTCATCACACTGAACACACCATCCCCACTGTCAAACATGGTGGTGGCAGCATCATGGTTTGGGCCTGCTTTTCTTCAGCAGGGACAGGGAAGGTGGTTAAAATTGATGGGAAGATGGATGGAGCCAAATACAGGACCATTCTGGAAGAAAACCTGATGGAGTCTGCAAAGACCTGAGACTGGGACGGAGATTTGTCTTCCAACAAGACAATGATCCAAAACATAAAGCAAAATCTACAATGGAATGGTTCAAAAATAAACATATCCAGGTGTTAGAATGGCCAAGTCAAAGTCCAGACCTGAATCCAATCGAGAATCTGCGGAAAGAACTGAAAACTGCTGTTCACAAATGCTCTCCATCCAACCTCACTGAGCTCGAGCTGTTTTGCAAGGAGGAATGTGAAAAAATGTCAGTCTCTCGATGTGCAAAACTGATAGAGACATACCCCAAGCGACTTACAGCTGTAATCGCAGCAAAAGGTGGCTCTACAAAGTATTAACTTAAGGGGGCTGAATCATTTTGCACGCCCAATTTTTCAGTTTTTGATTTGTTAAAAAAGTTTGAAATATCCAATAAATGTCGTTCCACTTCATGATTGTGTCCCACTTGTTGTTGATTCTTCACAAAAAAAATACAGTTTTATATCTTTATGTTTGAAGTCTGAAATGTGGCAAAAGGTCGCAAAGTTCAAGGGGGCCGAATACTTTCGCAAGGCACTGTATGTTTTCCATGCCAATAAGGCCCTTAAATTAATTTTTGAAATTGAATTGAGAGAGAGAGAGAGGGAGAGAGAGGGATATGGAGGGAGTAGAGAGATACACAGAGAGAGAGAGAGAGAGAGAGAGAGAGAGAGAGAGAGAGAGAGGCTGCATGCCTTGCAGAACGGTCGCGCCTCATCAGTCACTGCCTTTTGGTTGATTAGAAGGAGTGTAGCTGAGCTCTCTCCTGAGCTCTCTCCTGAGCTCTCTCTCAAGGCTAATGCTGTCACTGTTTTCAACCAGCCCTATAGTCTTTGGCTCTTGGCCTCACTGGGTGGACACTGTCTGTTGATAGATTTGCAATGCAGATTGTATAGATAGATTATACTGTATTAGAGGAGGTGGCTGAGCTCTCTCCCAGGCTGTAGTTCTCCCCTGAGCTCTCCAGCATAATGCTGTCACTGTCTCAACCAGACCTATAGTCTCTGGCTCCTGGCCCAGAATGACCTTCTGACTGTGTACCAAATGGCACCCTATTCCCTATGTCCTGCACGACTTTTGACCAGAACCCTATAGGCACTGGTCAGAAGTAGTCCACTATATAGGGGATGGAATGTCATTTGGGCCACATATTTTTCCTCCGCTGTCTCATTAATACAGGGGTGTCAGTCAGTTCAGTTCCCCTGCCAAACAGACAAAAAAGGTATAGGGAACATCAACTGAAGCAAATCAGATCTAGCACTTTAATGACAGATTGCTCTCCACCATCGCCAGTTCACCCCACAAGACTGACTGACTAACCAATCACAAAGCTCTAGAGCAGTGTGCCTTGTGTTTCCACAGTAACTGGCCAACTCAGGACCTCACAAGACTGACTGACTAACCAATCACAAAGCTCTAGAGCAGTGTGCCTTGTGTTTCCACAGTAACTGGCCAACTCAGGACCTCACAAGACTGACTGACTAACCAATCACAAAGCTCTAGAGCAGTGTGCCTTGTGTTTCCACAGTAACTGGCCAACTCAGGACCTCACAAGACTGACTGACTAACCAATCACAAAGCTCTAGAGCAGTGTGCCTTGTGTTTCCACAGTAACTGGCCAACTCAGGACCTCACAAGACTGACTGACTAACCAATCACAAAGCTCTAGAGCAGTGTGCCTTGTGTTTCCACAGTAACTGGCCAACTCAGGACCTCACAAGACTGACTGACTAACCAATCACAAAGCTCTAGAGCAGTGTGCCTTGTGTTTCCACAGTAACTGGCCAACTCAGGACCTCACAAGACTGACTGACTAACCAATCACAAAGCTCTAGAGCAGTGTGCATTGTGTTTCCACAGTAACTGGCCAACTCAGGACCTCACAAGACTGACTGACTAACCAATCACAAAGCTCTAGAGCAGTGTGCCTTGTGTTTCCACAGTAACTGGCCAACTCAGGACCTCACAAGACTGACTGACTAACCAATCACAAAGCTCTAGAGCAGTGTGCCTTGTGTTTCCACAGTAACTGGCCAACTCAGGACCTCACAAGACTGACTGACTAACCAATCACAAAGCTCTAGAGCAGTGTGCATTGTGTTTCCACAGTAACTGGCCAACTCAGGACCTCACAAGACTGACTGACTAACCAATCACAAAGCTCTAGAGCAGTGTGCCTTGTGTTTCCACAGTAACTGGCCAACTCAGGACCTCACAAGACTGACTGACTAACCAATCACAAAGCTCTAGAGCAGTGTGCATTGTGTTTCCACAGTAACTGGCCAACTCAGGACCTCACAAGACTGACTGACTAACCAATCACAAAGCTCTAGAGCAGTGTGCCTTGTGTTTCCACAGTTACTGGCCAACTCAGGACCTCACAAGAAAATGTCCACTTTAAGAAAATATATTGGAGGGTTTGGGTGTTTGTGTACATGAACAATATGAGTACACAGTCTTCTTGTATAAATTGTTAGTACATTTGCTTTGTTTTCGGAATGATGTGAAGTCACACTGTGTATTTGAGACAAACAGGCTGTAGTCTAAAGTGTTGGTTAATTAGTCACAGAGGGGCCTCAACTGGGCTTTTGAAGTCAGCAAGATAGAGTGGCTATGCCAAACCTCTGGATTAGGGCGATATATCGTGAATACCGGTATACCAGTGTGGATCCACATACTGTTGTGAATTTTTATAAAACCTGCTATGACAATATTTTATTACAGTGCTATATTAAATGAACATTTCGACAAATTTGATTACTTCTCAGTCAGTTTTGTCTAATTTGGGTTGAGTTTTAAACCGTCAGCATGGATAAATTCTAATTCCTTTGTTGCCATCCAAGGTTCATGCATTATTCATAAACCCTATTTAGAACTTTCATTGTTCAAAACATTAAATACCGTCAAATACGACCATATTGTCAAAAAATAGAAAAATATTGCAATATGATATTTTGGCCATATCGCCCAGCCATTCTCTGGACCAGAGCAGGCTTGACCATGGTTTGCATCAGAGCTGGTGCTGACACTTCTAAGGGCTTTTTTATGCTGCACTGAGTTTATGTGGTTACACTACCACCATACTTACTGGACCTTGCAGAAAAGGACAATGTGAAAAGGAAATATGCAAGCTAGCACAGTTAGGTCTTGGGTTGGCAAGATAGTTTGAAAATGGTACCAGTATGTTAGACCAGGCCTGGTTACCTCAGAGCAGTGTTGGCCTGTACAGTGTGACAGACCAGGCCTGGTTGCCTATTGTGTGTGTAATTGTGTGTGTGTGTGTGTGTGTGTGTGTGTGTGTGTGTGTGTGTGCGTGCGTGCGTGCGTGCGTGCGTGTGTGTGTGTGTGTGTGCGTGCGTGCGTGCGCACGGTCGGTGCAGGCATGTTCAATGTGATTGGGGTTTACAGAGGCTGTGCCAGGTCCCTGTATAACCAGATCTATGTGTGTGTGCGTGTGTGTGTGTGTGTGTGTGGCTAAAACAGCAGTACCAGTATACCGCTAATACGCTACACTGTAAACAGCCTAGCATGTGCTTGGCTGTGTTTGAAGTCCTTTTTTTTAATTCATAAGAGTTACAAGGGGGCCAACATATGCAATTTGAATGAAAACTTGGTTAATGAACTCCTAATCTCTTCCTTCATGACATCAGCACTTTATTCTCTATTCAGATTATCCTGCTCTTTTTCACAGATTAAAAATAATTAAAGTATCCTGACCTGCTTAAAAGTGGATAGGAGAATCATCAGATTAACACTCAGAGAGTGTGTGTGTGCATGTGTGTGTGCGCTCGCATATTCATGTGACCGCGCGGGTGTGTCAGATTGACAGACAGATGTACGGACAGACAGTGGTGAATCCTGGAGTTCAGGAACATACTATTGATAGCAGTGCTCATGGCTGTGTGGCGATGGGAAAGAAGGAGGACTCTATATGTTCCCTACCATAAGGCTTTAAAGGTCAATCATCCACTGTAGACTTTACTAAGAGTAGATTGGGGTGCATATGACCCATGAAAGGTGGCAGTGCTCAGGGGGACTTTGGATGAAAAATGATCTCTTTAGCTAACTTCGCCACTTTAACACTGACATGTAGACGTTGTACGGTCTCTCGAGTACATTTCATAAATTCATGACTGTCATGGCAATATGATGTTGTATGTGTGTTACCACCCAATTAACATCGCATTAAGGAGGACTGTATGTATTGTAGGACCTGTAGACTTTGTAGGTCAAGTGCTCCAATCATCTACAGTAGGATTTTAGACAGTAGGCTTTATTGACTGTAGATTGCTCTGGGAGAAAAAGCTGACCAACTCAGATGAATTAGCATAATACAGTGCTGAATTTGTGGATTCAGGAGCGTTCGAGTACCCATAGCTTTAATGGCAGATAAGTCTGTTTTTGTATTCCAAAAGGCACCTGTCTCCTATTTATGGGGGAAAAAATGCATGATTTCACATGTGGAAAATCACATTATTTCACATGTGAAATCATGTGGTTTTGCAACACTTCACATGTGATGATATTTCACTGGTGATGCCCTGCAAACAGAATTGAGACATTAGGATGTCTCCAGAATGCTACACAGTCGCAGTGTTTTCAATATACAAATTTGACACACTTTGACTGTGTATGTTTATTTATACAGTAACTATGTCCTGAATTGGGATTTTAACTCACAACCTCTTGGTTCAAGGCATTCTGATCTTCCTGATATGCCACCATGTCTGTGTCAATAACTGATTTCTGTATTCACAACACTTTGGACTTCAAAGTAAATCTCAGCTTTGTTAAAAAATACACTGAAGAAAAACTATTATATTTATCATAGTGATTCAGGAGTGACAATAAAACAGAATAATATGCCTCACTAACAGAAACCCTTACAGAAAAACCACATGATTTCACATTGAAAGTCTTCACATGTGTAGTGTCATGTTATCACAATGCTTTACATGTTATCACATTAACTTCACATAAGATCACATGTTATCCCATTAACTTCACATAAGATCACATGTTATCCCATTAACTTCACATAAGATCACACGTTATCACATTAACTTCACATAAGATCACACGTTATCACATTAACTTCACATCAAGTCAAATAAAAAATGTTTAGTCACATACACAATTGTTAGCAGATGTTAATGCGAGTGTAGCGAAATGCTTGTGCTTCTAGTTCCGACAATGCAGTAATAACCAATGAGTAATCTAACCTAGCAATTTCACAAGAGCTACCTTATACACACAAGTGTAAAGGGATGAAGAATATGTACATAAAGATATATGAATGAGTGATGGTACCGAACGGCATAGGCACGCTGCAGTAGATGGTATCGAGTACAGTATATACATATGAGATGAGTAATGTAGTGGCATTGTTTAAAGTGGGGCGGTAGTCGTTTAGCTCAGTTACCTTAGCTTTCTTCGGAACAGGAACAATGGTGGACCTCTTGAAGCATGTGGGAACAGCAGACTGGGATAAGGATTGATTGAATATGTCCGTAAACACATAAGATCACATGTTATCACATTAACTTCACATAAGATCACTTGTTATCACATTAACTTCACATACGATCACATGTGGTCAAATGAAAACATGTAGTGTTTCCAGAAATGTTTCTTTAGATTTTTAGATGAGAGATGGGAAAGGTGCTGCTGACCATGGGATCAGGACCCAGGGAGAGATGGGATAGGTGCTGCTGACCATGGGATCAGGACCCAGGGAGAGATGGGAAAGGTGCTGCTGACCATGGGATCAGGACCCAGGGAGAGATGGGATAGGTGCTGCTGACCATGGGATCAGGACCCAGGGAGAGATGGGAAAGGTGCTGCTGACCATGGGATCAGGACCCAGGGAGAGATGGGATAGATGCTGCTGACCATGGGACCAGGGCCCAGGGAGAGATGGGATAGGTGCTGCATGGCTGACCATTGGACCAGGGCCCAGGGAGAGATGGGATAGGTGTTGCATGGCTGACCATGGGACCAGGACCCAGGGAGAGATGGGATAGGTGTTGCTGACCATGGGACCAGGGCCCAGGGAGAGATGGGATAGGTGTTGCTGACCATGGGACCAGGACCCAGGGAGAGATGGGATAGGTGTTGCTGACCATAGGACCAGGGCCCAGTGAGAGATGGGATAGGTGTTGCATGGCTGACCATGGGACCAGGACCCAGGGAGAGATGGGATAGGTGTTGTTGACCATGGGACCAGGGCCCAGGGAGAGATGGGATAGGTGTTGCTGACTATGGGACCAGGACCCAGGGAGAGATGGGATAGGTGTTGCTGACCATAGGACCAGGGCCCAGTGAGGGATGGGATAGGTGTTGCATGGCTGACCATGGGACCAGGACCCAGGGAGAGATGGGATAGGTGTTGCTGACCATGGGACCAGGGCCCAGGGAGAGATGGGATAGGTGTTGCTGACCATGGGACCAGGACCCAGGGAGAGATGGGATAGGTGTTGCTGACCATAGGACCAGGGCCCAGTGAGAGATGGGATAGGTGTTGCATGGCTGACCATGGGACCAGGACCCAGGGAGAGATGGGATAGGTGTTGCTGACCATGGGACCAGGGCCCAGGGAGAGATGGGATAGGTGTTGCTGACTATGGGACCAGGACCCAGGGAGAGATGGGATAGGTGTTGCTGACCATAGGACCAGGGCCCAGTGAGGGATGGGATAGGTGTTGCATGGCTGACCATGGGACCAGGACCCAGGGAGAGATGGGATAGGTGTTGCTGACCATGGGACCAGGGCCCAGGGAGAGATGGGATAGGTGTTGCTGACCATGGGACCAGGACCCAGGGAGAGATGGGATAGGTGTTGCTGACCATGGGACCATGACCCAGGGAGAGATGGGATAGGTGTTGCATGGCTGACCATGGGACCAGGGCCCAGGGAGAGATGGGATAGGTGTTGCATTTCTGACCATGGGACCAGGACCCAGGGAGAGATGGGATATGTGTTGCTGACCATGGGACCAGGGCCCAGGGAGAGATGTGATAGGTGCTGCTGACCATATGACCAGGGCCCAGGGAGAGATGGGATAGGTGTTGCATGGCTGACCATGGGACCAGGGCCCAGGGAGAGATGGGATAGGTGTTGCATTTCTGACCATGGGACCAGGACCCAGGGAGAGATGGGATATGTGCTGCTGACCATGGGACCAGGGCCCAGGGAGAGATGTGATAGGTGCTGCTGACCATGGGACCAGGGCCCAGGGAGAGATGGGATAGGTGTTGCTGACCATGGGACCAGGGCCCAGGGAGAGATGGGATAGGTGCTGCATGGCTGACCATGGGACCAGGGCCCAGGGAGAGATGGGATAGGTGCTGCATGGCTGACCATGGGACCAGGGCCCAGGGAGAGATGGGATAGGTGCTGCATGGCTGACCATGGGACCAGGGCCCAGGGAGAGATGGGATAGGTGCTGCATGGCTGACCATGGGACCAGGGCCCAGGGAGAGATGGGATATGTGCTGCTGACCATGGGACCAGGACCCAGGGAGAGATGGGATAGGTGTTGCATGGCTGACCATGGGACCAGGGCCCAGGGAGAGATGGGATAGGTGTTGCATGGCTGACCATGGGACCAGGGCCCAGGGAGAGATGGGACAGGGAGTGATAGGGATGGGACCCTTCAGTGACACGGCTAAATGAAAGAGCGACCAGGCATTTCCAGCGTTATTATCCTCCTCAGCTGCCACTCACAGTGTCAGCTCTTGACAGGAGATCACATTACTCTCACAGATCAGATACACCAACCTGACACTTCACGCTTTTGCTGGGTAAAAGCAACCTTTTACTATCACAACTGACAAGGCAGCTTTTAACATCACCTAATCGTTGAGGAGAGAGGAGGAGAGAGGATGAAAAACACTTGATCAATCTAATTTACATCTGTAGTTTGTACTATTATACTGTACATTGTCGGGGGTTGAAACAGGTTAAATGTTTACTGGAGTCACATTGAGACTGTTGGCTTGATTGAACAGATGTGATGCCGGGACTTCTTTGAAGGGAAAATAATGCATGAAAGAGAAGGAATATAATTGAAATATGGGGCAGATCTTTCCTTTCTAGCTACCTATGTGAAAGGAAGAAGGGCTGGCTAGTAAAAGAGAAAATGCCCTGTAAGTATATTAAAGCTAGTCTTCCCCAGAGGGAGACTAATCTACTTAATTAAAAGGACCAGCAGGAACGGACTGGAATCAAGATGTATAATTATAACACAGCCATTAATGCTAATCCTGGACTGTCCTGTCAGGGACCTGGGGTAGCGGTGACAGGCCACACTCACCATGGTGGAGAGGGACCATGTTAGGACTGCTTTAGGAGCGTGTTAGGACTGTGTTAGGACCGTGTTAGGAGTGTATTAAGGCTGTGTTAGGACTGTGTTAGGACCGCTTTAGGACCGTGTTAGGACTGTGTTAGGACCGTGTTAGGACTGTGTTTAGGCTGTGTTAGGACCGTGTTAGGACCGTGTTAGGACTGAATTTAGGCTGTGTTAGGACCGTGTTAGGACCGTGTTAGGACTGTATTTAGGCTGTGTTAGGACCACTTTAGGACCATGTTAGGACCGTGTTAGGACTGTATTTAGGCTGTGTTAGGACCGTGTTAGGACTGTATTTAGGCTGTGTTAGGACTGTGTTAGGACCACTTTAGAACTGTGTTAGGACTGTGTTAGGACTGTATTTAGGCTGTGTTAGGGCCGTGTTAGGACTGTGTTAGGACTGTATTTAGGCTGTGTTAGGACTGTGTTAGGACCACTTTAGAACTGTGTTAGGACCGCTTTAGGACCGTGTTAGGACTGTGTTAGGACTGTATTTAGGCTGTGTTAGGACTGTGTTAGGACCACTTTAGAACTGTGTTAGGACTGTGTTAGGACTGTGTTAGGACTGTATTTAGGCTGTGTTAGGACTGTGTTAGGACTGTGTTAGGACCACTTTAGAACTGTGTTAGGACTGTGTTAGGACTGTATTTAGGCTGAGTTAGGACTGTGTTAGGACCGCTTTAGGACCGTGTTAGGACAGTGTTAGGACCGTGTTAGGACTGTATTTAGGCTGTGTTAGGACTGTGTTAGGACCGCTTTAGGACCGTGTTAGGACTGTGTTAGGACCGTGTTAGGACTGTATTTAGGCTGTGTTAGGACTGTTAGGACTGTTAGGACCACTTTAGAACTGTGTTAGGACTGTGTTAGGACTGTATTTAGGCTGAGTTAGGACTGTGTTAGGACCACTTTAGAACTGTGATAGGACCATATTAAGGGAAAGGAAAGGGAAAGGGGGAAACCTAGTCAGTTGTATAACTGAATGCCTTAAAACTGAAAGGTGTCTTCCGCATTTAACCCAACCTCTCTGAATCTGAGAGGTGCGGGGGGCTGTCTTAATCGACACCCACGTCTTCGACACCCAGGAAACAGTGGGTTAACTGCCTTGCTCAGGAGCAGAACAACATATTTTTATTAGGTTGTGTTATGACCGTATTAAGGCTGTGTTAGGACCATGTTTGGACTGTATTAAGGCCATGTTAGGACCGTATTAGGTCCATGTTATAACCGTATTAAGGCTGTGTTAACACCGTATTAGGACCATGTTAAGGCTGTGCTAACACCGTATTAGGACTGCGTTATAACCGTATTAAGGCTGCGTTATAACCGTATTAAGGCTGTGTTAACACCGTATTAGGACCATGTTAAGGCTGTGTTAACACCGTATTAGGACCATGTTAGGACCATATTAAGGCTGTGTTAGGACCGTATTAGAACCATGTAGGGACCGTATTAAGGCTGTGCTAGGACCGTATTAGGACCATAGTAAGGCTGTGTTAACACCATATTAGGACCATATTAGGACCATATTAAGGCTATGTTAGGACCGTATTAGGACCATATTAAGGCTGTGTTAACACCATATTAGGACCATGTAGGGACCGTATTAAGGCTGTGTTCGAACCGTATTAGGACCATATTAAGGCTGTGTTAGGACCGTATTAGGACCATGTTAGGACCATATTAAGGCTGTGTTAGGACCATATTAGGACCATGTTTGGACTGTATTAAGGCGGTGTTAGAGCCACATTAGGACCATGTTAGGATCATATTAAGGCTGTGTTAGGCCTTTATTAGGACCATGTTATGACTGTATTAAGGTTGTGTTAGGACTGTATTAGGATGATGTTAGGACCATATTAAGACTGTGTTAGGACCATATTAGGACTATGTTTGGACTATATTAAGGCTGTGTTAGCACCATGTTAGGACCATGTTAGCATTGTGTTAGGACCGTATTAGGACCGTAATAAGGCTGTGTTAGGACTGTATTTGTATTTATTAAGAATCCCCATTAGTTCCTGCCAAGGCAGTAGCTACTCTTCCTTGTCCAGCAAAAGTTAAGGCTGTAATATACTGTACATTGTAATTCAACTTTTATTCAACAGATTTTTTACAACAGATTTCACAATACATTAAGTGTGTGCCCTCCAGCTACTACACTACTACAGCACTATCAAGATGTATGTGTGTGTGTAGTGTGTATGTTATATGGTTGTATGTGTGTGTTTGTACATGTGTGTGTGTGTAACTCTTCACAGTCCAACTGTTCCATAAGGTGTATTTTTATCTGTTTCTAAATCAGATTTTACTGCTTGCGTGAGTTACTTGATGTAGCCATCGCTCTATGTATTACTGTATATTAAGGCTTTGCTAGGACCATCTTAAGGCCGTGTTAGGACCCTATTACGGCTGTGTTAGGACAGTGTTTGGGCCGTGTTAGGACAGTGTTTGGGCCGTGTTAGAACCGTGTTAGGACCATGTTAGGGCTGTGTTAGGACCCTATTACGGCTGTGTTAGGACAGTGTTTGGGCCGTGTTAGGACAGTGTTTGGGCCGTGTTAGGACAGTGTTAGGACCGTGTTAGGACTGTGTTAGGACAGTGTTTGGGCCGTGTTAGAACCGTGTTAGGACCATGTTAGGGCTGTGTTAGGACGCTATTACGGCTGTGTTAGGACAGTGTTTGGGCCGTGTTTGGGCCGTGTTAGGACAGTGTTTGGGCCGTGTTAGGACCGTGTTAGGGCCGTGTTAGGACCGTGTTAGGACCGTGTTAGGACCATGTTAGGACTGTGTTAGGACCTTGTTAGGACCATGTTAGGACTGTGTTAGGACCTTGTTAGGGCTATGTTAGGGCAGTGTTAGGACCATGTTAGGACCATGTTAGGGCCGTGTTAGGACAGTGTTAGGACCGTGTTAGGACCATGTTAGGACCATGTTAGGGCCGTGTTAGGACCATGTTAGGGCCGTGTTAGGACCATGTTAGGGCCGTGTTAGGGCCGTGTTAGGACCATGTTAGGGCCGTGTTAGGACCATGTTAGGGCCGTGTTAGGACAGTGTTAGGACCGTGTTAGGACCATGTTAGGGCCGTGTTAGGGCCGTGTTAGGACCATGTTAGGGCCGTGTTAGGACCATGTTAGGGCCGTGTTAGGACCATGTTAGGGCCGTGTTAGGACAGTGTTAGGACCGTGTTAGGACCATGTTAGGACCATGTTAGGGCCGTGTTAGGACCTTGATGATGAGGAAGAAAGAGTCAAAACAAAGGACACAAAACGCAGGTTTTTCTGTGAAGAGTTTGGAGAGGAAGGCCATATAGCTACAGGCAATTTAGATATAGATTGAAGATTAGAATACAGCTGGTCTTTTTTAGTCATAGGGTCAGAAGAGGGAAACCACACAATTATAGGTATTTTACAGAGAACATAACAAGCTAAAGCATGTTGTTGTGTTGCTGCCCACAGAGCCGTAGTGTGTCCGTGATAAACATGTTTACTTATTTAGTTGCGTTTTTCCAAGAAATGCTCACACACTGAGGCACTTGACACTCTCCTCCCTTTAAACAGAAATATCTAGTGATGTTACGTTTGATACCGGAGCTCCGAGGCATGTGTCAAAATCACTAAGCAGCTAACTTCGAAGCAGTGTGCCGATGCGTGGATCACTTTATCAGAAGTACGTCATCAATGATGTCCAAAGCTTCGTTTGATCACATGCTTTTTCAAACCGTGTGTTGCAAAATCTGAGATTCCACTGATTTCGCCTTGGTTCCAGTATTTTCTCGATTCCAAGCTGCTTCAAAACACCAACCTCTACTGGACACTGTACTAACAAATATAAAGTTCATTCGCAAAGTATTCAGACCCCTTGACTTTTTCCACATTTTATTACATTACAGCCTTATTCTAAAATTGATTAAATAAAAAAATCTCAGCAATCTACACACAATACCCCATAAAGAAAAGCGAAAACAGTTTTTATTTTTTATTTATGCAAATGTTTTAAAAATAAAAAACAGAAGTACCTTATTTACATAAGTATTCAGACCATTTGCTATGAGACTCAAAATTGAGCTCAGGTGCATCCTGTTTCCATTGATAATCTTTGAGATGTTTCTACAAGTTGTTTGGAGTCCACCTGTGTTAAATTCAATTGATTGGACATGATTTGGAAAGGCTCACACCTGTCTATAAAGGTCCCACAGTTGACAGTGCATGTCAGAGCAAAAACTACGCCACGAGATCGAAGGAATTGTTCATAGAGCTCCGAGACAGGATTGTGTCGAGGCACAGATCTGGGGAAGGCTACCAAAAAGTTTCTGCAGCATTAAAGGTCCCCAAAAACACAGTGGCATCCATCATTTGTGTATGGAAGAAGTTTAGAACCACCAATACTCTTCTTAGAGCTGGCCGCCCGGCCATACTGAGGAATCGGGGGAGATGGGCCTTGGTCAGGGATATGACTAAGAACCTGATGGTCACTCTGACAGAACTCCTAAGTTCCTCTGGGAGATGGGAGAGCCTTCCAGAAGGACAACCATCTCGGCAGCACTTCACCAACCAGGCCTTTATGGTAGAGTGGCCAGACGGAAGCCCCCCCTCAGTAAAAGGCACATGACAGCACACTAAAGGACTCTTAGACCATGAAAAACAAGATTCTCTGGACTGGTGAAACCAAGATTAAACTATTTGGCATGAATGCCAAGCATCACATCTGGAGGAAACCTGGCACCATCCCTGTGGTGAAGCATGGTGGTGGCAGCATCATGCCGTGGGGATGTTTTTCAGCGGCAGGGATTGGGAGACTAGTCAGGATCGAGGCAAAGATGAATGGAGCAAAATACACAGAGATCCTTGATGAAAACCTGCTCCAGAGTACTCAGTACCTCAGACGGGGTCGAAGGTTCACCCTCCAACAGGACAACGACCCTGAGTTCACAGTCAAGAAAGGGAAGCATGATGCAAGAGGAGAACCTGGGTGGTATTTCAACTGATTATAGGCTGGCTACTAAAATCAGTGACTTACCGTTGCGTCACAGAGTTCCGATGAAAACAGTAAAACTGTTAAAAAAAAACATGTATCTAATAATCACACAGTGCTTGTTATTGCTGACCAGCAGATGTCACTAATGTGCATTCTTTTTAACCTTTTTGCTATTTAGCAGACTCTCTTCTCCAGAGCGACTTGCAAGAGGAATTAGGGTTATGTACCTTTCAAAACTGACCCAACACTCTTAACCACCAGGCTACCTGCCGCCCTGTGAACATTGTGAACTCAGAGTAATAAAGCAATTTTTATGTAAAGTTTAATGAAAGTCCCGAAGCCTTTAGGAAGCCTCGGTTTCCCCATCACCAGAAATATCTCTGTGAAATAAAATAAAACCGAAACTATACCGATGTTGGGCTTTGCTTAGGCTCCCATATAGTTGTGTAATCCTCTTTAAAGCTACAAAACTGTCATTGTTCAACATTAACATATGTTAACAATACAACAGAACAGATGAACCAGAATGACATTTACTCTCACGGGTGGTAAAACATAACTATCTTAAATCCACACCCCTACTAAGCCACACCTCCAGTCTACTGATCTGACCTGCTGGGTCATATATTAATAACCCAGCACCAATAACCCAGCATCAACAACCTAACCTTGCTATTTTTAAAGAAAAAATCCCAACTAAGTGACCCACTGCCAGCAGTTGGGTCATCCAAACAACCCAGCATTTTTTTGTTTGCCAACTGAAAAATATCTGTCAGCATGATGACCATGTAATTGTAATGACAACATAGGCATTCTCCTATACCCATGGTTATCCCAATCATGAGCTCATCCATCCTGAACTGACAGGTTTGAAGAATGCTCGAGAAGTCTGGTTCAGAGTTAGCAAGACTGTTAGGTTTTTGAAGATGTGTCGTTTACTTAACAGTAAGTCAGGTCTGTATGGCTGGTCGATTGGTGCTGACGTTAGTGATTTTCTGTCTGGAAGTGGGACGAGGGCTGTTGGCTCGGCCTGCGCCGGTCAGCAATCGCCCCATGATTTGTGCCTCACAGCTGAGGAAGAGGGCTGGGGGCCTGTGTGTGTCTGCACGTGTGTGTCTCTGTCTCTGTCTCTGTCTCTGTCTCTCTCTCTCTCTCTCTCTCTCTCTCTCTCTCTCTCTCTCTCTCTCTCACTCTCTCTCTCTCTGTTTTTCTCTGTGTGTGTTTGAGTGGGCAGCTGCTAACGCTCCATCTCCCTAGCGTTGACACAGACTCAATTAATAGATATCCCACTCTGGGACTCGGTAGGAAAGTTGTCAGATAAATCACTAAAGGATTCCTTCCTCTCTGCTCTGGGCTTTCTGCTCTGGGATCTCTGCTCTGGACTTGTCAGTTGGGCAGGGGAGGGCTGCAGACCTGGGTTCAGCTACTATTCTAAATATTTCCGAAAAACTTTGAGTGTTTGCTCTAGTTTGCGCGAGCCTACCTGGAGTGTGGATTGTTGAAGATGTATAGTTTACTTGTGCGGGTTTTTGCAGTCTGGGGAATATCATATTGGTCCAAGCTCGAGGCAAACTCAATCAAGCACAGATATAATATTTTATCATTATTTCAGATGGTATTTGAAGCCAGGTCTGCTGGACTCTGACTCTGGTCTACTGGCCTCTGTAGTCCCCTATGTCTTCTTTCTTTGTTTGTATAGTTTTGACAGGTGGAGGGTGACTGGTCTGTAGACATAGGAAGTCAACACTACGTTGGTCAGGATGCTACGATTAGACTAGCGTCTTGTCCAGGGGGTGTGCTTGTACATCAAGGTGCCTCACACTAGAGGAACAGGATATAGGCTCCTGCTCCTATGACCCGTTCCGGCAAGGCTACATACATTACTACGTTGAGATGATCCTCAAACATGTCAACATGTAAAGAGATGGAGAGAACAATAGAAAGTCAAGAGGTTTATGGTGTTACATTTCCAATTAAATTACTATTCATTTGTTGCATAATGATTCATCACATGTATGATCAAATCAACATCCTGGAATAAAATATCAAATTTGTAACTGTAATGGCTTTGTTCGGTAAACAGCTTGGAAGACCAACACAGATTTAAATCACTTGCTGGTTTTCACAAGTTAATATATGTTGTTCTTCTAATCTTCTTGTTGAAAAATTCACCATAATGAAAACGTTACAATCACCTGCAGAATATAACTAATCGACTTTAAAAAAAAACGACTCTGTTGTTCATTGATTAAGCAGCTTAAGGATGCCTCCCAAGTGGCACCCTATTCCCTTTATAGTGCACTACTTTTGACCAGGGCCCTATGGGTGTCAGTTGAGATGCAGATTAAATGGTTCTTTATTTGTATGTGTGTTTATCCCTGCAAGACTTCCTGGTGATACTTTAACTTTGTGAAATGGCAGCTGTTTATAATAAGATTAAGGAATCCCTTCATACTTTCTCCGGGTTCAGAAACACAAACACGGTTGCATGCACGCAAACACCCTTACTGAAAAAACCTGAATTTCATTATGTGAAGTTAATGTAAAAATTGTGACAACATGTAAAAGCAACATGTGGAAACATATAACACATGTGAAATAAATGTGACAGCACGGGGATGTAACATTTCAACATCTAAAACTATGAAACATGACACATGACAACATTTGAACAGTTTTCAAATGAGAAAATGCAATTCCACATGTGAGTTCGATTTTCACAGGTGAAAGTTATTCAAGTGAAACTGCAAATACAATTTTCACATGAATTCATGTTATTCTCCTGACGTGAAAAGGTGGTGTTAACATGAACTCAAAATGTAATACATGCGAACATATGGTTTTTACATGTGAACAACTGACCTCACATGTGGCTCTTTTGTAATGGAAGTAATGAAATGGTATAGGGGTTTTATGGTAAGTGGTATGCTGTTCAGATAAAATATTGTAAACACCTTTTATCAATATGATTACATTTGACAGTTGACTTTTCAATTTGTCCCCACCTGAGATTTGAACGCACAACCTCTGGATCCTTCTGCTGAAAGAAAGTCTGTAGAGTTCTCTGAAGTCCCCTAAAATTCATTACCTATAACACATTTCTGGACCATCTGACTGCCATTTTAGTTAATCTGACTATTCTCTCATCATTGATTCCCTTTACTTATTTCAACCATTTTAGTTAATCTGACTATTCTCTCATCATTGATTCCCTTTACTTATTTCAACCATTTTAGTTAATCTGACTATTCTCTCATCATTGATTCCCTTTACTTATTTCAACCATTTTAGTTAATCTGACTATTCTCTCATCATTGATTCCCTTTACTTATTTCAACCATTTTAGTTAATCTGACTATTCTCTCATCATTGATTCCCTTTACTTATTTCAACCATTTTAGTTTTCTTGTGTATTTTTAAGCTTCAACATGTAACTTTTTGGCCGACCTGACCAAATTCACATAGAAATGTGAGTTATAGATCTGTGAAAGCATGTTTAAGAAGCGGTAGATCTGTTCTATGTGTGCTATTTCTAATCTATCCGTTATTAAATGTAGTTTTTGCGTCTTTTGGTTTTGTATACCAGCGTCAAACAGCTGAAAATACAATGTTTTTGGTTAAGGAAAAAATATTTCACAGTGGTTTAGATGGTACAATGATTATCTACACTATGCTTGCTTGTTTTGTCACATAAACTGAAATTAGGCTTTTAGCAACCAGGAAATGGCAGAGCGATTTCTGCATTGTGCACCTTTAAAAAATATGAGATTTACTAAGTCCAAAGTGTGGGGATACAGGTGAACTCCGATGCAGACATGGTGGCGTAGCAGGAATATCCTAATGCTGTGAACCATGAGGTTGTGAGTTCAAATCTCAGGTTGAGGACATGTTGAATAATAATAATGACTGTATAAATAAACATACACAATATATGTGAAATATCTAAGTAAAAAACACTGCGGCTGGCTTTTCATGAAAGAAATATTCAATAACATTTTTGATAATGCATCAATAATCATGAAAAACGAGGATATTTGATATTTTCAGAACATTTATTAAGTGAAACAAGCACTGTTGTTTTTATGATTATGTATTTAGTATGTCGTTTTAGTAAGAAAGATTTCAGAAACGGACACAGGCTGCATACTGTTTACTTTTCAGGAAAGCAGACACCAAATGAAAGCACTAAACCTAATTAAGAGATATCTGTGGCTTTAGCTGTTATCACTCCCAGGGATTTAGACTCCAGCGCTCTAACGTCGGTCAGCATGCGTTAATAAGGTAAATGCTTAAGCCCCTGGAATCTATGTGGCTCCGTCTCAAATGGCACCCTATTCCCTTTAATGTGCACTACTTTTGTACAGAGCCCTTTGTGATTCTCTATGGACCCTGGTCAAAAGTAGTGTACTATAAGGGAATAAGTTGCCATTTGGGATGGGGTCTCTGTATCAATTCATGACCGCTAGAGAGTTAGCCAACTGACACATTGTTCATGCAGGCAGGCAGGCAGGCAGGCAGGCAGGCAGGCAGGCAGGCAGGCAGGCAGGCAGGCAGGCAGGCAGGCAGGCAGGCAGGCAAGCAGGCAGGCAGGCAGGCAGGCAGGCAGGCAGGCAGGCAGGCAGGCAGGCAGGCAGGCAGGCAGGCAGGCAACCAGCAACAGGTGATTGTTCATTCTCCAAGGTCAACATTGGTTAAACTCTCTAGAGCTGGAGTTTTTAGGTTTTATAATGCATTTGAAAAGTATGTCAAACTCAATTGACTTCCCTGGTTAAATAAAGGACAAATAAATAAGTAATATAAAGTCTTTGGAGCTGGGAGGTTTAACATCCCCACACGATCTCTTGTCAATTATGAGTTCGCTTGAAAAAGAGATGGTCCATCTCAATGTGCCTCCCTGGTTAGATAAAGAATATAGAAACATGATTAATATATTTTCCCCTGCTGAAGAAAGAGACATTCATTGACTACAATAAACCTGTGCTTTCTGCTCGACCTGCGCTTTCATCTGGTTTTCATAATATTTATGAGAATGAAGGCATTTTATATAACCATCCTTATCTGTTGAAGGAAGTTAATGACTTAGTTAACTGAATAAATGAATGGCATATCCTTACCATTCAATCTTATTCCACTTAATGTGTCCTTCGATCTGTGTTGGAGTACGAAGTGTAGGCCTTTTTTATGTGATTTCACCTTTATTTAACCAGGTAGGCCAGTTGAGAACAAGTTCTCATTTACAACTGAAGCCTGGCCAAGAGTGCGACAAAAAGCAGTGCGACAAAAACAACAACACAGAGTTACACATGGGATAAACAAACGTACAGTCAATAACACAATAGAAAAATCTGTATAAAGTGTGTGCAAATGAAGTAAGGAGTTAAGGCAATACATAGGCCATGGTGTCAAAGTAATTGCAATGTAGCAATTTACACTGGAGTGATAGATGTGCAGATGAAGATGTGCAAGTAGAAATACTGGTGTGCATACTGTAGGTTCTGAATATATGTGGGTTCATTACAGTCTGAAGGCCTGCATATGTGTGGGTTCATTACAATCTGAAGGCCTGCATATGTGTGGGTTCATTACAATCTGAAGGCCTGCATATGTGTGGGTTCATTACAATCTGAAGGCCTGCATATGTGTGGGTTCATTACAGTCTGAAGGCCTGAATATGTGTGGGTTCATTACAGTCTGAAGGCCTGCATATGTGTGGGTTCATTACAGTCTGAAGGCCTGAATATGTGTGGGTTCATTACAGTCTGAATGCCTGAATATGTGTGGGTTCATTACAGTCTGAAGGCCTGCATATGTGTGGGTTCATTACAGTCTGAAGGCCTGCATATGTGTGGGTTCATTACAGTCTGAAGGCCTGCATATGTGTGGGTTCATTACAGTCTGAAGGCCTGCATATGTGTGGGTTCATTACAATCTGAAGGCCTGAATATGTGTGGGTTCATTACAGTCTGAAGGCCTGAATATGTGTGGGTTCATTACAGTCTGAAGGCCTGAATATGTGTGGGTTCATTACAGTCTGAAGGCCTGAATATGTGTGGGTTCATTACAGTCTGAAGGCCTGCATATGTGTGGGTTCATTACAATCTGAAGGCCTGAATATGTGTGGGTTCATTACAGTCTGAAGGCCTGAATATGTGTGGGTTCATTACAGTCTGAAGGCCTGAATATGTGTGGGTTCATTACAGTCTGAAGGCCTGCATATGTGTGGGTTCATTACAATCTGAAGGCCTGCATATGTGTGGGTTCATTACAGTCTGAAGGCCTGAATATGTGTGGGTTCATTACAGTCTGAAGGCCTGCATATGTGTGGGTTCATTACAGTCTGAAGGCCTGAATATGTGTGGGTTCATTACAGTCTGAATGCCTGAATATGTGTGGGTTCATTACAGTCTGAAGGCCTGCATATGTGTGGGTTCATTACAGTCTGAAGGCCTGCATATGTGTGGGTTCATTACAGTCTGAAGGCCTGCATATGTGTGGGTTCATTACAGTCTGAAGGCCTGCATATGTGTGGGTTCATTACAATCTGAAGGCCTGAATATGTGTGGGTTCATTACAGTCTGAAGGCCTGAATATGTGTGGGTTCATTACAGTCTGAAGGCCTGAATATGTGTGGGTTCATTACAGTCTGAAGGCCTGAATATGTGTGGGTTCATTACAGTCTGAAGGCCTGCATATGTGTGGGTTCATTACAATCTGAAGGCCTGAATATGTGTGGGTTCATTACAGTCTGAAGGCCTGAATATGTGTGGGTTCATTACAGTCTGAAGGCCTGAATATGTGTGGGTTCATTACAGTCTGAAGGCCTGCATATGTGTGGCTTCATTACAGTCTGAAGGCCTGAATATGTGTGGGTTCATTACAGTCTGAAGGCCTGCATATGTGTGGGTTCATTACAGTCTGAATGCCTGAATATGTGTGGGTTCATTACAGTCTGAAGGCCTGCATATGTGTGGGTTCATTACAGTCTGAAGGCCTGCATATGTGTGGGTTCATTACAGTCTGAAGGCCTGCATATGTGTGGGTTCATTACAGTCTGAAGGCCTGCATATGTGTGGGTTCATTACAATCTGAAGGCCTGAATATGTGTGGGTTCATTACAGTCTGAAGGCCTGAATATGTGTGGGTTCATTACAGTCTGAAGGCCTGAACATGTGTGGGTTCATTACAGTCTGAAGGCCTGAATATGTGTGGGTTCATTACAGTCTGAAGGCCTGCATATGTGTGGGTTCATTACAATCTGAAGGCCTGAATATGTGTGGGTTCATTACAGTCTGAAGGCCTGAATATGTGTGGGTTCATTACAGTCTGAAGGCCTGAATATGTGTGGGTTCATTACAGTCTGAAGGCCTGAATATGTGTGGGTTCATTACAGTCTGAAGGCCTGCATATGTGTGGCTTCATTACAGTCTGAAGGCCTGAATATGTGTGGGTTCATTACAGTCTGAAGGCCTGCATATGTGTGGGTTCATTACAGTATGAAGGCCTGAATATGTGTGGGTTCATTACAGTCTGAAGGCCTGCATATGTGTGGGTTCATTACAGTCTGAATGCCTGAATATGTGTGGGTTCATTACAGTCTGAAGGCCTGCATATGTGTGGGTTCATTACAGTCTGAAGGCCTGCATATGTGTGGGTTCATTACAGTCTGAAGGCCTGCATATGTGTGGGTTCATTACAGTCTGAAGGCCTGCATATGTGTGGGTTCATTACAATCTGAAGGCCTGAATATGTGTGGGTTCATTACAGTCTGAAGGCCTGAATATGTGTGGGTTCATTACAGTCTGAAGGCCTGAATATGTGTGGGTTCATTACAGTCTGAAGGCCTGAATATGTGTGGGTTCATTACAGTCTGAAGGCCTGCATATGTGTGGGTTCATTACAATCTGAAGGCCTGAATATGTGTGGGTTCATTACAGTCTGAAGGCCTGAATATGTGTGGGTTCATTACAGTCTGAAGGCCTGAATATGTGTGGGTTCATTACAGTCTGAAGGCCTGAATATGTGTGGGTTCATTACAGTCTGAAGGCCTGCATATGTGTGGCTTCATTACAGTCTGAAGGCCTGAATATGTGTGGGTTCATTACAGTCTGAAGGCCTGCATATGTGTGGGTTCATTACAGTATGAAGGCCTGAATATGTGTGGGTTCATTACAGTCTGAAGGCCTGCATATGTGTGGGTTCATTACAGTCTGAATGCCTGAATATGTGTGGGTTCATTACAGTCTGAAGGCCTGCATATGTGTGGGTTCATTACAGTCTGAAGGCCTGCATATGTGTAGGTTCATTACAGTCTGAAGGCCTGAATATGTGTGGGTTCATTATAGTCTGAATGCCTGAATATGTGTGGGTTCATTACAGTCTGAAGGCCTGAATATGTGTGGGTTCATTACATTCTGAAGGCCTGAATATGTGTGGGTTCATTACAGTCTGAAGGCCTGCATATGTGTGGGTTCATTACAGTCTGAAGGCCTGCATATGTGTGGGTTCATTACAATCTGAAGGCCTGAATATGTGTGGGTTCATTACAGTCTGAATGCCTGAATATGTGTGGGTTCATTACAGTCTGAAGGCCTGAATATGTGTGGGTTCATTACATTCTGAAGGCCTGAATATGTGTGGGTTCATTACAGTCTGAATGCCTGAATATGTGTGGGTTCATTACAGTCTGAAGGCCTGCATATGTGTGGGTTCATTACAGTCTGAAGGCCTGCATATGTGTGGGTTCATTACAGTCTGAAGGCCTGAATATGTGTGGGTTAATTACAGTCATGATATGCACTAGCCGATGGCCGGCAGGTCGGCAATTCGGCACAACAGCAGCAGATGTTCAACCTGGTCTCAGGGCAATATATATTATTCTGTGACACTCCATTTAGTATAATATATTACGTAACGTTTAGTTATATTATGAATGTAATAGTCGTACAATGACATATAGTATCATCTTACCCAGTCGTACAATAACATACGAATTAGATGATGTACCGTATTATACATCTTGGAGGACGTATAGCGTTATATGTCTTTCTCTGAGACCAGGTTTCTTGTTGCGCTGTAACAACTAAGAAGAATTACAGGGATCATTTTGTTTATGTAATTCAATTAGTTTATTCCATGTGTAACTCTGTGTTGTTTGTGTGTCACACTGCTATGCTTTATCTTGGTCAGGCCACAGTTGTAAATGAGAACTTGTTCTCAACTGGCCTACCTGGTTAAATAAAGGTGAAATAAAATAAAAAACAGGAAGACAGACAGGCAGACAGACGCACATGCATGAGTACGCAATGCGCATTCGTCATGCGCACACACCCTCACCCTCACATACACATACAGTGGGGAGAACAAGTATTTGATACACTGCCGATTTTGCAGGTTTTCCTACTTACAAAGCATGTAGAGGTCTGTCATTTTTATCATAGGTACACTTCAACTGTGAGAGACGGAATCTAAAACAAAATCCAGAATATCACACATGATTTTGCATGACATAAGTATTTGATCACCTACCAACCAGTAAGAATTCCGGCTCTCACAGACCTGTTAGTTTTTCTTTAAGAAGCCCTCCTGTTCTCCACTCATTACCTGTATTAACTGCACCTGTTTGAACTCGTTACCTGTATAAAAGACACCTGTCCACACACTCAATCAAACAGACTCCAAACTCTCCACAATGGCCAAGACCAGAGGGCTGTGTAAGGACATCAGGGATAAAATTGTAGACCTGCACAAGGCTGGGATGGGCTACAGGACAATGGGCAAGTAGCTTGGTGAGAAGGCAACAACTGTTGGCGCAATTAAAGGGAAAATGGAAGAAATTCAAGATGACGGTCAATCACCCTTGGTCTGGGGCTCCATGCAAGATCTCACCTCGTGGGGCATCAATGATCATGAGGAAGGTGAGGGATCAGCCCAGAACTACACGGCATGACCTGGTCAATGACCTGAAGAGAGCTGGGACCACAGTCTCAAAGAAAACCATTAGTAACACACTACGCCGTCATGGATTAAAATCCTGCAGCACACGCAAGGTCCCCCTGCTCAAGCCAGCGCATGTCCAGGCCCGTCTGAAGTTTGCCAATGACCATCTAGATGATCCAGAGGAGGAATGGGAGAAGGTAATGTTGTCTGATGAGACAAAAATAGAGCTTTTTGGTCTACACTCCACTCGCCGTTTGGAGGAAGAAGAAGGATGAGTACAACCCCAAGAACACCATCCCAACCGTGAAGCATGGAGGTGGAAACATCATTCTTTGGGGATGCTTTTCTGCAAAGGGGACAGGACGACTGCACCATATTGAGGGGAGGATGGATGGGGCCATATATCGGGAGATCTTGGCCAACAACCTCCTTCCCTCAGTAAGAGCATTGAAGATGGGTCGTGGCTGGGTCTTCCAGCGTGACACCGACCCGAAACACACAGCCAGGGCAACTAAGGAGTGGCTCCGTAAGAAGCATCTCAAGGTCCTGGAGTGGCCTAGCCAGTCTCCAGACCTGAACCCAATAGAAAATCTTTGGAGGGAGCTGAAAGTCTGTATTGCCCAGCAACAGCCCCGAAACCTGAAGGATCTGGAGAAGGTCTGTATGGAGGAGTGGGCCAAAATCCCTGCTGCAGTGTGTGCAAACCTGGTCAAGAACTACAGGAAACATATGATCTCTGTAATTACAAACAAAGGTTTCTGTACCAAACATTAAGTTCTGCTTTTCTGATGTATCAAATACTTATGTCATGCAATAAAATGCAAATTAATTATTTAAAAATCATACAATGTGATTTTCTGCATTTTTGTTTTAGATTCCGTCTCTCACAGTTGAAGTGTACATGTTAGAACTACAAGTTTCCGGTGGAATACTTTGTGCGTGATTTATCTGTTTTGTTTGTCTCTTGGCTGTTGGAAGGCACTGTGGATGCCAGAAACTCCCCTGGTCCCAAGCCCATCCCAAACTACCTGCTTTGGGTTTTTTGTCTTTTTTAATTATGATCAAAATGACAGACCTCTACATGCTTTGTAAGTAGGAAAACCTGCAAAATCGGCAGTGTATCAAATACTTGTTCTCCCCACTGTACATGCACATAAATGCACACACACACCAGCCTGAAAGCAGTTCTCTGCTTCACTGACTACCTCTCCACGATATTTACATGCATTGGTCTAGCAGACTACCACTAGGGTTGTTATTTTTCAGACCGCTGTAGGTACATGTTGAACAAAGATCCTCTGTTCTGGATGTTTCCTGACTTTCACATCTAACCCGGCTGGCTCTTGGAAAGCCCTTTACCACCAAGCTCTCTGCTCTCTCAGGCGACATGGTCTGGACATGGGCTGAACTAAGTCATGATCAAATTGCCTGCGATCAGCCTGCTTTGAGGGGTTGTATCTTTCCAGTGTTTTCTCTACATTAGCCTGCCGCTTATTAGCTGAACCTCTCGAAGGTTATGTCCCAAATGGCACACTACCTTGGTCAAACGTAGTGCAATATATAGGGAACAGGGTGCCATTTTGGGTGGAGACAGAGAAACAAAGGGCAGCTTTCCACAGGAGGGGACATTTAATTATGTCTAGTTTAAAATGTGTGTTGGTTCAATCGATCTCAAAGCATGTGTCCTCTGAGACTACTTAGCCTGGTCTGAGATGAACATTACAGCAACTACAGAGGAGAGGGTGGAGAGGGGAAGTAAGGTGTGGTTGGAGCAGGGCACAGCTATTCACTGTTATTAGACTTGGGTCGTGTAGATGTAACACTGACTGTGTGTGTGTGTGTGTGTGTGTGTGTGTGTGTGTGTGTTGTCGGATGAGGTGTCAGGAGATAATTACCATGGGAGCATCATCTCAGTCTTTATAACCTTTATGTCTGCTTCCCAAATGGCACCCTATTCCCTTTATAGCCCACTATGTAGGGAATAGGGTGTCAGTTGGGAAATAGCATGTGATGGTATTTCCTTGACATGTGACTGGGTTTCATCTTTAACTGACTGCCATGTTATCACTGTTGTTCCAACATGTTGTTGTTGATGTTGTTCAGTATGTAGCAGATGTTTCTGAAAGAAGTTGATTCTTGCCATAAACCTCCTGAAGACATTAAAGTTGAAATGTGTCTTGTTGGGTTTATGCAGAACAAGTTAATGTAGTGAGGAAACGTAATGAACAGGATCCAGAATGGCAGATTGTAATATTGATAGCGATGCAGTTTGTAAAGCTGGTCCTTATGGGAGAACAGTTTGTCCTTAGTGAACAAACACATACAATAACACACACACACACACACACACACACACACACACACACACACACACACACACACACACACACACACACACACACACACACACACACACACACACACACAAACTCATAACATACACAGCAGTTCTCCTTCCCATTGAGCTTCAAATTGGTTTTGCAGCAAAAGCAAGATGTGGGTCTCTTACCCATACTCTTCACCTCTCTGCTGGGGAACACACACACACACACAAACACACACTCTCTCTCTCTCTCCCTCTCCCGGGGAGCAGTAATTGTAAAGCTGGGGTGCCAAAGGTAATCTTGGCTGGGAGGAAGGAGAGTTGATGATGGCCATATCGACACACTGCTTGTTTGTAATAACAGACTATGAAGAGTCAAAGGTGACAATTGATTGTGATATTGGCAGTGGGAGAGAAAGGTGAAATAGGGTTTGTGTGCGTGCGTGCATGCGTGTGTGTGTGTGTGTGTGTGTGTGTGTGTGTGTGTGTGTGTGTGTGTGTGTGTGTGTGTGTGTGTGTGTGTGTGTGTACAGTATGTGTGTACAGTATGTGTGTGAGTTAGGGCAGTGTTTATGTGTAGTTGTAACAGTGGCGGCATGGGTGATAAAGTAAATGAAAAGAGCAGATTTGAAAACCAAGAAGACCCAGACAGACAGGAAGACCAGGACAGAGAGACAGACAGACAGACAGACAGAGGAAAAGGAGTAAGAAAAGAGGTGTAGAATGCAGAGCATGCCGTCTAGGACAGACTGACTCCGCTGTACCTCCGACTGGGCTGTTGGAAAAACAAAAGCATTCTATGTGAGAATGTCGTTCATTGACTTGAGCTCAGCTTTCAACACCATTGTCCCTTCCAAGCTCCTCACCAAGGTTAGGACCATGGGACTGAACACCTCCCTCTGCAACTGGATCCTGGACATCCCGATGGGCCGAACCCAGGTGGTGAGGGTAGGCAACATCACCTCCACCACGCTGACCCTCAACACAGGGACCCCACAGGAGTGCATGCATAGTCCCCTCCTGTACTCCCTGTTCACCCACGACTGCGTGGCCACGCACAACTCCAACACCATCACTTTGGTGTGAAACATGACACTTAACAGTTAAAACAACATTCATTCCAGGGCCAGGACAGCATTGTCTCAGGGAAAGGCCGCTGCACGGTTGGGGTCTGGCACCGAGCCGTCCACAGCTGTCATAGAGAGAGGAGGGAGACCCAGACCAAACCACACACACATAAACACACACAAAGAGCTTCAACGGCAGGTCAGATGAGTGTCTGTAACCTAAACTGGTCTAGCAGCCATTTTATAACCCTGGGAACGACCCCCTGTCCACACTGAAATGTCTGGCCTGTGTGTGTGTCTACCCCCCAGCTACGACCACCACTAATATTTCTCTATTTTTCTTTAATTATACCAGTGTTAATGTTAAAAAATATATATAATCATAATATGGACTTATTTTTTATGAAGGCTGAGGTGTTTTAATTGATCCAGGATATTTGAGAGTGAGAATTGTATGTCCCTGACATGTTCATATCCGTTTGGTGGGCTAGTTAGCTCACGTGGTTATTTTTGGATCTCAGCACAGACTGATCACTAGAAACACAATGCGATGTTGGACATTTGAAAAGGTCCAGAGAACGTCGATATATACCCAAACAACCCAAAATTGAATTATCCCTGTAACCACGTGGAATTAACCCAGTAACCACGCGGAATTAACCCAGTAACCACGCGGAATTAACCCAGTAACCACGCGTAATTAACCCAGTAACCATGCGTAATTAACCCAGTAACCACGCGTAATTAACCCAGTAACCACGCGGAATTAACCCAGTATCCACGCGGAATTAACCCAGTAACCATGCGGAATTAACCCAGTAACCATGCGGAATTAACCTAGTAACCACGCGGAATTAACCCAGTAACCACGCGGAATTAACCCAGTAACCACGCGGAATTAACCTAGTAACCACACGGAATTAACCCAGTAACCATGCGGAATTAACCCAGTAACCACACGGAATTAACCCAGTAACCATGCGGAATTAACCCAGTAACCACACGGAATTAACCCAGTAACCACACGGAATTAACCCAGTAACCACACGGAATTAACCCAGTAACCACACAGAATTAACCCAGTAACCACGCGGAATTAACCCAGTAACCACACGGAATTAACCCAGTAACCACACAGAATTAACCCAGTAACCACACGGAATTAACCCAGTAACCACACGGAATTAACCCAGTAACCACACGGAATTAACCCAGTAACCATGCGGAATTGATACGTCAAAAAAACATGTTTGTCCATGATACGTCAAATTTCGAAGGGAAACTTTGAGATCTTGTTGCGCAGCATGCTCTCAGCATGATTTCTGCATGGTAATCGTCATGACAATTTAGAGCTGTTATAAAAAGAACAAATCCTACACTACTACATAATACACCTACCCTCGTCTCCTCGTCTCCTCCCGTCCCACCCTTTCTCCTCCACGTCATTTTTCCACCCCCTGCTATTGTCCTGGACTGGCAGGGCATGAAACAACTATACTGGAATCAAATGACTGTCTGGTCAGAGAGAAACTCAGTTATTCATTTGAATCCACCGTACAGGACATTCATATGCACTATCTTAATTTAACCCTGCTTCTCACAAATAATCCTGCAGCAACAGAAAATGTGAATTATTATGTGGATTATAGGGGTTGATACATTTTTTGTTAGGGCAAATCAAGTCTAACATTTTAAAGTGGAAATTACACCCTTTAGAAGCCTTTTTAAACCTTGAACACACTACAATTTGTGTTTCCCATTGCGCAGGAAAATTCTCGGTGTCAATAGAGCAGATCTGTAGACATTCCTTGGGAATAGCAGTTGTCATAGTGTGTCATTGTCAGTACAAACCTCCCCTATTCACACACCAGCGTCTGTCTAAGGGGTTGTAATTCATCCTGTGGTGTTTAATTTCACTCACTCTTGAGAGTAAGGCTTTGTCCCAAATGGCACCATATTCCCTATATAGTGCACTACTTTTGACCAGCAGAGCCATGTGAATAATAGGTAATAGGGTGCTATTTTGGCTAACATCTATACAATGGTATTACAGGTGGAGGTTAATTCTGATAATTCTTGTTTTGATGCTAATCTTCATTGAGGGAACTTTGCTGCAACATTTGTGTCTTTCTTTTCAAACATGTGTGATTAGGCAACATCATAATCTAAAACCACATGGGAATATCTGTCAATGAGGGGCTGGGACAGTCTTCTGTATGTCATTTAGTTTAGGCAGCCATGCATACACAAACACACACACCAGTGGAGGCTGGTTACTTGAAAGAAATGAGGAGGATGGGAGACCCATGGTATAGGCACGGACTGCACAGGAACGACAAAGCGTGTTTCAAAAATCTTCACAGAGTAATTATTTTAACCTAAAGCATTTAATAAAGATATTTATATTACAATATTATAGGGAGTGGGAACGAGAGGGCTACTTACACAGTGTTGAGAAGGGATCACAGCAGTGATTGAATGAGGGTATGAGGGATGAGTTGAGGTGTTCAGAGGCTTGACTTCAGTGCAGGACAGGGGTTGAGGTGATCAGAGGCCTCAGTGCAGGACAGGGGTTGAGGTGTTCAGAGGCCTCAGTGAAGGACAGGGGTTGAGGTGATCAGAGGCCTCAGTGCAGGACAGGAGTTGAGGTGTTCAGAGGCCTCAGTGCAGGACAGGGGTTGAGGTGATCAGAGGCCTCAGTGCAGGACAGGGGTTGAGGTGTTCAGAGGCCTCAGTGAAGGACAGGGGTTGAAGTGATCAGAGGCCTCAGTGCAGGACAGGGGTTGAGGTGTTCAGAGGCCTCAGTGCAGGACAGGGGTTGAGGTGTTCAGAGGCCTCAGTGCAGGACAGGAGTTGAGGTGTTCAGAGGCCTCAGTGCAGGACAGGGGTTGAGGTGATCAGAGGCATCAGTGCAGGACAGGGGTTGAGGTGTTCAGAGGCCTCAGTGCAGGACAGGGGTTGAGGTGATCAGAGGCCTCAGTGCAGGACAGGGTTTGAGGTGTTCAGAGGCTTGACTTCAGTGCAGGACAGGGGTTGAGGTGTTCAGAGGCTTGACTTCAGTGCAGGACAGGGGTTGAGGTGATCAGAGGCCTCAGTGCAGGACAGGAGTTGAGGTGATCAGAGGCCTCAGTGCAGGACAGGGGTTGAGGTGATCAGAGGCCTCAGTGCAGGACAGGGGTTGAGGTGTTCAGAGGCATCAGTGCAGGACAGGGGTTGAGGTGTTCAGAAGCCTCAGTGCAGGACAGGGGTTGAGGTGTTCAGAGGCTTCAGTGCAGGACAGGGGTTGAGGTGTTCAGAGGCCTCAGTGAAGGACAGGGGTTGAGGTGTTCAGAGGCCTCAGTGCAGGACAGGGGTTGAGCTGATCAGAGGCCTCAGTGCAGGACAGGGGTTGAGGTGTTCAGAGGCCTCAGTGCAGGACAGGGGTTGAGGTGTTCAGAGGCCTCAGTGCAGGACAGGCTCATCATGGATGGATGGTGATGGAGAAGAGCTCAACTCTTCCATTGATACCAGGACAGGATTTGACTGGGAAGACAAAAAACAATAACACAACACACTACACAGTTAGACTAAAGAGCTGAGAATGAGTTAGTCCAAGCAAGGAGTAAAATCACATTGATGTGTAATAATAGGTTTGTGTATGTGATTGACTCTACATACACTAATGAGTGAAAATTGACAGGTCTACTCACAGTGCTTGGAGAGGAAACATTCAATGTGCCAGTGGATGAGAGGGCGCATGAGACGTGGCTTCAGTTCATGTCAGCAGAGAGTTGACGATGGTAGTGGAGTAGTCATCACCTCTTAATCAGGGAACAGGAGGGGACTTAGCTGGAAATACAGATGGCACATACATTCCATTACAGCAGCGCCACCATAGGTTTGGGTAACAAGTTTCTTCATGAAGTTAAACTCAGACATCTCAGAATTCACAGTGAAACACAGACTGCTCATCTCACCCACTTGACACATCAAAGTAGCACAAGAAACATTCCTGAATACATCCCTGATCATCCACATACCTGATGATAATTGACAACTGCAAGCAGACTGGTGGCACTATCGGTCCCAGAGTGGGGGGGGGGGGGGTTTACCCCATGGGGCCTGCAGTTTTCCTTATCTGGTAACCTAACCAGGAAAACTCTGTACCCTATATGGTATGACTATGATTAATTAGTTGTAAAAAGGTTTAACACGGGCTGTGATGGGACCAATTTTTCTAATCAGGTCACATGGTTTAAAAAAACTCCTGGCCTTGGGGAGGATGAAAACCCTGTCAAACTGCAGCAACCCTAGACGTGTTCGTATGAATTGTATTTAGACTAGACTAATAGTGGGGTTTCCTCTACCCAGACACAGAGGCAACAACTGATAGACAGTAGAACTCACAGGGCTGATCTTGATTTATGCATGTTTGTATCATGCAGTCCTATGCAACTGTAGGTCTACTATCCTACTTGAGCGATCAAGTCATTCTGAACTGATTTCCACATCCCAGAAAAGACTGTAGGAACTTTCATATGCTCAGCAAGTTAAGCATGGTAGCTTGCAATTACATCTGCAAAGTCTTTGTAGTTGCCCTTGTTAGCTGAACTTTTCCTCTCATCATGCCCCTAAGAAAAAGCAAACTCTTGCCGAGAAGCTGCTTGTGACTCTGTTTCTTTTTACCTTTTTGTTGTGTTGCGCAGTTTAAATACGCAGACGTTCATTCATTTTCTAAGAAGCTTGAATCTGATGTGGGAAATGAAAGGGGTTCTTCAACAAAAAATCCACTACATTGTTGTTAGCATTAGCTAGCCATTGTGGAAGAGAAAACTGCACTCTGGTAGCTAGCTAATGTTAGCTAGCTACTAGCTACTAAAGTTAGCAAGGCAAATTGAAATACATTGCACTAACACCACACAAACATTTCTAAAAACAAAAAACTATATATAATCTGTCTCCTCCGTCTCCTGTAGTTTGAAGAAACACATTTCAATTGAATAATATCCTAAACATGGACAACTATCACGCTTCACTCTCAATCTCTATCGAATATGTCACCAAGCTTCTCAACCCATAGAACCCCCATAATGCTCTGTGGCACAACCCCAATACACCACACTAGGTTTGTTCTCTGATCCTAATCCTACGATTGGATGGACAACATGTCATTTCATATTGCAAAAGCTTTGATTAGTTGGAGGACGTCCTCTGAAAGTGGTCATAATTATCATGTAGGTCTATGGAAGGGGGTAAGGCCTACAAGCCTCCTGGGTTTTGTATTGAAGTCAATGTAGCCAGAGGAGGACGGGAAATAGATGTCTTCCTGCTACACCATGGTGCTAGCGTAGAGTGTGTTGTTGAGACTACTGTAGACCTTCATTGCAAAACAGTGTGTTTTAATCAGGCATTTCAAATCAAATCAAATCAAATGTATTTATATAGCCCTTCGTACATCAGCTGATATCTCAAAGTGCTGTACAGAAACCCAGCCTAAAACCCCAAACAGCAAGCAATGTAGGTGTAGAAGCACGGTGGCTAGGAAAAATTTCCTAGAAAGGCCAAAACCTAGGAAGAAACCTAGAGAGGAACCAGGCTATGTGGGGTGGCCAGTCCTCTTCTGGCTGTGCCGGGTGGAGATTATAACAGAACATGGCCAAGATGTTCAAATGTTCATAAATGACCAGCATGGTCCAATAATAATAAGGCAGAACAGTTGAAACTGGAGCAGCAGCACGGCCAGGTGGACTGGGGACAGCAAGGAGTCATCATGTCAGGTAGTCCTGAGGCATGGTCCTAGGGCTCAGGTCCTCCGAGAGAGAGAAAGAAAGAGAGAAAGAGAGAATTAGAGAGAGCACACAAATTCACACAGGACACCGAATAGGACAGGAGAAGTACTACAGATATAACAAACTGACCCTAGCCCCTCGACACATAAACTACTGCAACATAAATACTGGAGGCTGAGACAGGACAGGGCCAAACAGGAAGGATATAACCCCACCTACTTTGCCAAAGCACAGCCCCCACACCACTAGAGGGATATCTTCAACCACCAACTTACCATCCTGAGACAAGGCTGAGTATAGCCCACAAAGATCTCCGCCACGGCACAACCCAAGGGGGGGGGGGGGGGGGGGGCGCCAACCCAGACAGGATGATCACATCAGTGACTCAACCCACTCAGGTGACGCAATCCTCCCAGGGACGGTATGAGAGAGCCCCAGTAAGCCAGTGACTCAGCCCCTGCAATAGGGTTAGAGGCAGAGAATCCCAGTGGAAAGAGGGGAACCGGCCAGGTAGAGACAGCAAGGGCGGTTCGTTATTCCAGAGCCTTTCTGTTCACCTTCCCACTCCTGGGCCAGACTACACTCAATCATATGACCCACTGAAGAGATGAGTCTTCAGTAGAGACTTAAAGGTTGAGGCCGAGTTTGCGTCTCTGACATGGGTAGGCAGACCGTTCCATAAAAATGGAGCTCTATAGGAGAAAGCCCTGCCTCCAGCTGTTTGCTTAGAAATTCTAGGGACAATTAGGAGGCCTGCGTCTTGTGACCGTAGCGTACGTGTAGGTATGTACGGCAGGACCAAATCAGAGAGATAGGTAGAAGCAAGCCCATGTAATGCTTTGTAGGTTAGCAGTAAAACCTTGAAATCAGCCCTTGCTTTGACAGGAAGCCAGTGTAGGGAGGCTAGCACTGGAGTAATATGATCAATCTTTTTGGTTCTAGTCAGGATTCTAGCAGCCGTATTTAGCACTAACTGAAGTTTATTTAGTGCTTTATCCGGGTAGCCGGAAAGTAGAGCATTGCAGTAGTCTAACCTAGAAGTGACAAAAGCATGGATTAATTTTTCTGCATCATTTTTGGACAGAAAGTTTCTGATTTTTGCAATGTTACGTAGATGGAAAAAAGCTGTCCTTGAAATGGTCTTGATATGTTCTTCAAAAGAGAGATCAGGGTCCAGAGTAACGCCGAGGTCCTTCACAGTTTTATTTGAGGCTACTGTACATCCATTAAGATTAATTGTCAGATTCAACAGGAGATCTCTTTGTTTCTTGGGACCTAGGACAAGCATCTCTGTTTTGTCCGAGTTTAAAAGTAGAAAGTTTGCAGCCATCCACTTCCTTATGTCTGAAACACACGCTTCTAGCGAGGGCAATTTTGGGGTTTCACCATGTTTCATTGAAATGTACAGCTGTGTGTCATCCGCATAGCAGTGAAAGTTAACATTATGTTTTCAAATGACATCCCCAAGAGGTAAAATATATAGTGAAAACAATAGTGGTCCTAAAACGGAACCTTGAGGAACACCGAAATGTACAGTTGATTTGTCAGAGGACAAACCATTCACAGAGACAAACTGATATCTTTCCGACAGATAAGATCTAAACCAGGCCAGAACTTGTCCGTGTAGACCAATTTGGGTTTCCAATCTCTCCAAAATAATGTGGTGATCGATGGTATCAAAAGCAGCACTAAGGTCTAGGAGCACAAGGACAGATGCAGAGCCTCGGTCTGATGCCATTGAAAGGTCATTTACCACCTTCACAAGTGCAGTCTCAGTGCTATGATGGGGTCTAAAACCAGACTGAAGCATTTCATATACATTGTTTGTCTTCAGGAGGGCAGTGAGTTGCTGCGCAACAGCCTTTTCTAAAATGTTTGAGAGGAATGGAAGATTCGATATAGGCCGATAGTTTTTTATATTTTCTGGGTCAAGGTTTGGCTTTTTCAAGAGAGGCTTTATTACTGCCACTTTTAGTGAGTTTGGTACACATCCGGTGGATAGAGAGCCGTTTATTATGTTCAACATAGGAGGGCCAAGCACAGGAAGCAGCTCTTTCAGTAGTTTAGTTGGAATAGGGTCTAGTATGCAGCTTGAAGGTTTAGAGGCCATGATTATTTTCATCATTGTGTCAAGAGATATAGTACTAAAGCATTTGGTGACGTGAATATATTTAGTATAGTTTCATCTAAAAAGGATAACTATTTGAATGTTTAATTAGTTTAAAATGTTCTGAAATTCACTGCGTAGGATGGTCCTCCCCTTCCTCCTCTGAGAAGCCTTCACTGACACACACACACACACACACACACACACACACACACACACACACTCACACTCAATGTGTGATTGGCACTTGATTAGGAACTAATCCTTGTCACAACACCCTCACGTCTCCCATCCCCACAATAACCCCCTCCCACCCCTTCCTCCCCACCCCCCACCCTTAATCCCCTGCTGCCTCATCCATCCACTCCCCACCTTTCAAACCCCCACCCCTCACTACCTCCTCCAGCTCCACTCTGCAGTCAGTCCTGAACCCCAACCATCCAACCCTCTGAGGAACAGAGAAATAATTAGGAGAGAAGATTGCAGCTGACACCATTTCTGAAAAGCATGGTAGCAGGCTAGAGTAGAGCAGAGAAGAGCAGGGTATTGTAATGAGAGCAGAGCACAGGGATTCTTTGTGTCTGAGCTGAGGGAGAGGAGTTTAGAGAAAAGACTGAAGCCCCCCGGTTCTCCATTCAGTCTGTGTGTGAGAGAGAAGAGATGAGCCAAGGGAGGGAGGGAAGCCAGGGAGAAAAGGAGAGAGGGAGTAACCAGGGCTTTGTTAGACTGACTCTAATGCATGTGGGATCTGAGCCCTGAGAGGAGAGGGCACTGTGAGGTGTCCCCCTCCTCAGCACACTGACAGCAGCTATCGCCAAGGTAACTGCATAGTAACTCACTGGAAACACAGTCGTACGGCCCTGCTACACTACAGCCATCAGCCATTGAGGGAATGATTCCTTTGAAATCAATGAAAGCTGCTATACTGCCCATGTTGTGCTCGCGTTGCATTACGTCCAATGGCAGCGTCCAAGTTCAAATATCACAGAGGTTCACTTCTTGGTGGCTGACACGTGTTCATTCAATCTTGTGAATTTTGGTTGCATCCCCCCTTCCCCTCTGCTCCTCTCCTCTTCCCCTCTGCTCCTCTCCTCCTCGTCTTTCCTTCTGCTCCTCTCCTCTTCTCCTCTGCTCCTCTCCTCTTCCCCTCTGCTCCTCTCCTCTTCCCCTCTGCTCCTCTCCTCCTCGTCTTTCCTTCTGCTCCTCTCCTCTTCTCCTCTGCTCCTCTCCTCTTCCCCTCTGCTCCTCTCCTCTTCCCCTCTGCTCCTCTCCTCCTCGTCTTTCCTTCTGCTCCTCTCCTCTTCTCCTCTGCTCCTCTCCTCTTCCCCTCTGCTCCTCTCCTCTTCTCCTCTGCCCCTCTCCTCTTCCCCTCTGCTCCTCTCCTCCTCGTCTTTCCTTCTGCTCCTCTCCTCTTCCCCTCTGCTCCTCTCCTCTTCCCCTCTGCTCCTCTCCTCTTCCCCTCTGCTCCTCTCCTCTTCTCCTCTGCTCCTCTCCTCTTCCCCTCTGCTCCTCTCCTCTTCCCCTCTGGTCCTCTCCTCTTCTCCTCTGCTCCTCTCCTCTTCCCCTCTGCTCCTCTCCTCTTCCCCTCTGCTCCTCTCCTCCTCGTCTTTCCTTCTGCTCCTCTCCTCTTCTCCTCTGCTCCTCTCCTCTTCTCTTCTGCTCCTCTCCTCCTCGTCTTTCCTTCTGCTCCGCTCCTCTCCCCCTCTGCTCCTCCTCTCCTTTCCGCTTCTCCTCTGCTCCTCTTCTCCTCTGCTCCTCTCCTCTTCCCCTCTCCTCTTCTCCTCTGCTCCTCTCCTCCTCGTCTTTCCTTCTGCTCCTCTCCTCTTCTCCTCTGCTCCTCCTCTCCTTTCCTCTTCTCCTCTGCTCCTCTCCTCTTCTCCTCTGCTCCTCTCCTCTTCTCCTCTGCTCCTCTTCTCCTCTCCTCTCCTCTTCTCCTCTGCTCCTCTCCTCTTCTCCTCTGCTCCTCTCCTCCTCATCTTTCCTTCTGCTCCTCTCCTCTTTCCCTCTGCTCCTCTCAACTTCCCCTCTGCTCCTCTCCTCTTCTCCTCTGCTCCTCTCCTCCTCGTCTTTCCTTCTGCTCCTCTCCTCTTTCCCTCTGCTTCTCTCAACTTCCACTCTCCTCCTCTCCTCTTCCCCTCTGCTCCTCTCCACTCTCGAAACAACGCGTTCGTGTAGAAGGTAGAACGTCACATTGGCTGATGGCATCGCAGCCCTTCTAGTCGAGCTGAAGAGTTACCTTCTCTACTGTTGTCACCCTCTCTTTCTGATTCTCTCTCTCCCTCTCCTTTCTTTTTCTTCTAGCTATCTAGTGCTGTCTCTCCCCTCCCCCATCCTCCCCCTCTCTCTCTCTTCCTAGTTGAGAGGGATACCGTCTAGCCCTATCCCAGAGTTGTCTTCATTAGTCCATCCCAGCCTGGATGAAGTGATGGTGGAGGGTAGAGGGGGTAGCTCTCAGTGAACTAGACAGACAGACACAGAGTGAAGATGAATACATGCCCTGTCCCACATTGGAGCAGATGAAAGTTTGTGTGTGCGTGTATGTGTCTGTGAGTGTCTGTGTCTGTGTGCCCTACCTAAAGCCTGTAGCAGCCAGTCCAGGGAGATAGATTAGTTGGATGAACTATTATAGCTGCTATATTTCAGCAGTCAGAGCTGACAGTGAGATAAACCAGTAGAGAGAGAGAGTGGTGTGTGTGTGTGTGTGTGTGTGTGTGTGTGTGTGTGTGTGTGTGTGTGTGTGTGTGTGTGTGTGTGTGTGTGTGTGTGTGTGTGTGTGTGTGTGTGTGTGTGTGTGTGTGTGTGTGTGTGTGTGTGTGTGTGTGTGTGTGTGTGTGTGTGTGTGTGTGTGTGTGTGTGTCTGGCTGTGGGGGTGGACAGGAGCAGATGCTTTAGCCCTCATCCCAAATGGCACCCTATTCATTAGTGCAAAACTTTTGACCAGACCATATGGGTCCTATTCAAAAATAGTGTACTACATAGGAAACAGGGTGCCATTAGGGATACTGCCTTAGTCTCTAGATTGAGTCCATTAAATGAGAACTTCCTCCATTAGGAAGTCTAAACTGTGATTACACACGCCCGCCCGCCCACCCACCCACCCACCTACTGAGAGGAAGAGCCAATAAACAGCCTTCATGACCTTCACCGGTACTTCCCCTTCCCCAGGCTTTATTATATTTTTCTGTTTGTTTGTGTCTGTGTGTGTGCTCGCGGGTCTACATGTGTGATGTGATATTTTGTATGTATTTAATTGAGCCTTCCTTGAATGGGTTCCTTAACCCTCAGCTCACAATGGGAGCAGGTGAGGAGGGTAAGTTTGCGTCCCAAATGGCACCCTATTTCCTACATAGTGCATTGCCTTTGACCAGAAGTTGTAAGTAATATGGTGCCATTTGGGACAAAGTCCAATATCACACATAATTTGCATCATCACAGATTGAAAAGCATCTATACAGCCACTATACCATGTCTACATAATAACACCTGGAAGGATTTCAGAGAAAGTGCAGTGTGGCTTCCTGCACTCTAACAATTGCTGGGTTGTTTGGTTGACCCATTTGCTTGGTTACAGACATTGGGTCAATTAGTTGAGTTGTTTTCTTTGAAAACCACTGGGTTATCAATGCTGTGTGCTGGGTTATTGATGCTGGGTGCTGGGTTATTGATGCTGGGTGCTGGGTTATTGATGCTGGGTGCTGGGTCATTGATGCTGGGTGCTGGGTTATTGATGCTGGGTGCTGGGTTATTGAGGCTGGGTGCTGGGTTATCAATGCTGTGTGCTGGGTTATTGATGCTGGGTGCTGGGTTATTGATGCTGGGTGCTGGGTTATTGATGCTGGGTGCTGGGTTATCGATGCTGGGTGCTGGGTTATTGATGCTGGGTTATCGAGATATGACCCAACGAGTCAGTTCAAAATAATTGGGGTGTGGCTTAGCAGGGGCATGGCTGTCGTATAGTTATTTCTGGCCACCCGTGAGAGTAAATGTGATTCTGGTTCATCTGTTCTGTTGTATTGTTAACATATGTTAATGTTGAACAATGACAGTTTTGTAGCTTTAAAGAGGCTTACACAACTGTATGGGTTTCTTAAGAGCCTAAGCAAATCACAATAACCGATGCTGTACAGGTGTGACAGAAATGATTGGTATTTCAATGATAACAAAGGCTGTTCAGGTGTGACATAAATGATTGGTATTTCACTGATAACCAAGGCTGTACATGTGTGACAGACGGGTGGTATTTCACTGATAACCAAGTCTGTACAGGCGTGACAGAAGGATCTGGTATTTCACTGATAACCAACGCTGTACAGGTGTGACAGAACGGGTGGTATTTCACTGATAACCAAGGCTGTTCAGGTGTGACAGACGGGTGGTATTTCACTGATAACCAAGGCTGTACAGGTGTGACAGACGGGTGGTATTTCACTGATAACCAAGGTTGTATAGGTGTGGCAGACGGGTGGTATTTCACTGATAACCAAGGCTGTACAGGCGTGACAGAAAGGATTGGTATTTCAATGATAACCAAGGCTGTTCAGGCGTGACGTTCGGGTGGTATTTCCCTGATAACCAAGGCTGTACAGGTGTTACAGACGGGTGGTATTTCACTGATAACCAAGGCTGTATAGGTGTGACAGACGGGTGGTATTTCACTAATAACCAAGGATGTATAGGTGTGACAGACATGTGGTATTTCACTAATAACCAAGGCTGTATAGGTGTGACAGACGGGTGGTATTTCCCTGATAACCAAGGCTGTACAGGTGTGACAGACGGGTGGTATTTCACTGATAACCAAGGCTGTACAGGTGTGACAGACGGGTGGTATTTCACTGATAACCAAGGCTGTACAGGTGTGACAGACGGGTGGTATTTCACTGATAACCAAGGCTGTATAGGTGTGACAGACATGTGGTATTTCACTAATAACCAAGGCTGTATAGGTGTGACAGACGGGTGGTATTTCACTGATAACCAAGGCTGTACAGGTGTGACAGGCGGGTGGTATTTCCCTGATAACCAAGGCTGTACAGGTGTTACAGACGGGTGGTATTTCACTGATAACCAAGGCTGTATAGGTGTGACAGACATGTGGTATTTCACTGATCACCAAGGCTGTATAGGTGTGACAGACAGGTGGTATTTCACTAATAACCAAGGCTGTACAGGTGTTACAGACGGGTGGTATTTCACTGATAACCAAGGCTGTACAGGTGTGACAGACGGGTGGTATTTCATTGATAACCAAGGTTGTATAGGTGTGGCAGACGGGTGGTATTTCACTAATAACCAAGGCTGTACAGGTGTAACAGACGGGTGGTATTTCACTGATAACCAAGGCTGTACAGGTGTGACAGACGGGTGGTATTTCACTGATAACCAAGGCTGTACAGGTGTTACAGACGGGTGGTATTTCACTGATAACCAAGGCTGTACAGGTGTGACAGACGGGTGGTATTTCACTGATAACCAAGGCTGTACAGGTGTTACAGACGGGTGGTATTTCACTGATAACCAAGGCTGTATAGGTGTGACAGACGGGTGGTATTTCACTGATAACCAAGGCTGTACAGGCGTGACAGAAGGGTCTGGTATTTCACTGATAACCAAGGCTGTACAGGCGTGACAGAATGGTCTGGTATTTCACCAACCAAAAGGGTAACCCACTTCCAAAATGAGCACCTCCCTACACAAAACAATATCTGGAACACACACACACACACACTGTAAAAAAAAGCTGTGTGTTGCGCCTCACATTCCGTGAAGTGGTGTAAAGCAGATAAATTAAATCAATGGCAGTAAAGATGAGGTAAGATGCTGTGTGTGTGCATGTGTGTGTGTGTGCTTGCATGCTTGCGTGTTTGAGGTACAATGTGGTAAGATACTGATCCTGGCAATCAGCATGATCTGCTCAGCATTTTTATTCCTACTAATGGTCAGCACCACGGGCACAGCTCCAAGCGTCAGATTTTTGAGACCATCATTCTGTCTGAGAAGGAAGGCTCGGTGACACTACCTGGAAACACACACACTTCACAGATGACGGCACAACTACTCCAGGGGTGATGTTCTGTGGTTTACCCTGTGCTGCTCATCATTCTGTCAGACATAGGAGGCCCTCTAAGGTGACACTAGCCTGGTCCCAGATTGGTTTGGATTGTCATGACACGGTCATATCCATGTCATAATATGTCATAACAGCTTTAAATATATCTTAGATTTTAGATTTTTCAATGTAGCCACCCTTTGCCTTAATGACAGCTTTGCACACTATTGGCATTCTCTCAACCAGCTTCACCTGGAATGCCTTTCCAACAGTCTTGAAGGAGTTCCCACATATGCTGAGCACTTGATTGCTGCTTTTCCTTCACTCGTCGGTCCAACTCCTCCCAAAACATTTCAATTGGGTTGAGGTCGGGTGATTGTGGAGGCCAGGTCATCTGATGCAGCACTCCATCACTCTCCTTCTTGATCAAATAGCCCTTACACAGCATGGATGTGTGTTGGGTCATTGTCCTGTTGAAAACAAATTATAGTCCCACTAAGCTCAAACCAGATGGGATGGTGTATCGCTGCAGAATGCTGTGGTAGCCATGCTACTTAAGTGTGCCTTAAATTCTAAATAAATCACAGACAGTGTCACCAGCAAAGCACCCCCACAACATCACACCTCCTCCTCCATGCTTCATGGTGGGAACCACACATGCGTAAATCATCCGTTTATTTGGACTCATCAGACCTAAGGACACATTTCCACCAGTCTAATGTCCATTGGTTGTGTTTCTTGGTCCAAGCAAGTCTCTTATTATTATTAGTAGTGGTTTTCTTTGCAGCAATTCAACCACGAAGGCCTGATTCACACAGTCTCCTCTGAACAGTTGATTTGGATATTTGTCTGTTACTTGAACTCTGTGAAGTAATTATTTGGGCTGCAATTTCTGGTAAATCTGAGTCTTCCTTCCTGTAGCGGTCCTCATGAGAGCCACTTTCATCATAGCGCTTGATGGCTTTTGCGACTGCACTTAAAGTAATGATGACTGTCGTTTATCTTTGCTTATTTGAGCTGCTCTTGCCATAATATGGACTTTGTATCTTCTGTATACCACTCCAACCTTGTCACAACACAACTGATTGTCTCAAATGCATTAAGAAGGAAAGAAATTCACAAATTTCACAAGGCACACCTGTAAATTGAAATGCATTCCAGGTGACTACCTCATGAAGCTGGTTGAGAGAATGCCAAGATTGTGCAAAGCTGTCATCAAGGCAAAGGGTGGCTACTTTGAAAAATCTCAAATATATTTTGATTTGTTTAACAGTTTTTTTGGTTACTACCTTATTCCATATGTCATCACTATTATTCTACAATGTTTAGAATAAATACATAAAAACCCTGTAATGATTAGGTGTCTCCAAACTTTGACTGGTACTGTATATGGAAAAATACACATTTTAAAATGTTGATCAATCGATTGGTCTAAAGAACAGATGACATTCGGTCTACCAATATTTTGTTTAGTTGGGGACAGCCCTAAACATTCCTAAAACATAATTTGACATTGATACTGTTGCCGCTTCCTGTATTTTTGATTTATAGCCGAGTGACAATACACCATTTTTAAAAGAGTTCATACTGTTTTGTACACTCATTGAAAATTGTGATATGTTGAAGACCAAGCGATTACAGTAACTCCGTGAACACGTGTCCAACTTCTGTTCAGATGACTTGTATTTTTTACATTTAGTACCTTATAAACTGCTCATGCACCAACGTTTACCAAGTGGTCATTAGAGACTGAAATTGATTAGCTTGCTCTAACGTAATCAATAGCATTCACAAATTGATCACGCATAACAATATAACTGGCAGACAATTATAAGTTAGTGTAAAAAACTTTACAGTATTGTCGTGTCTTTACTATCATTAAATGTGAAGAGTGTTATTTTATCAAATTAATTCTCTATGTGTAATTAAAATTATGTGATTAAACATATCATGTAAACAAAATTAACCAGGAAGTCGGGGCACGAAGGAAAATGTCAATTTACAGAGCTATAATTTTCCAATTATAAAAAATAATATCTGATCGATTAGTCATTCTCATTAATGTATTATTACCTTGTTAGTCTCATTCCAAACATTGTAAAATTATTGTTTATCTGCACAAACCCTAGCATAAATTATAAATAAGCAATATACAAATTGGCTTCATTATTTATTTACTAACTAAATAATCACAGAAAAACATCACAAACAGTAGATATTGGTTACTAACAGTGATAGAAAAGTCCCTAGTGGGCTAAGCTGATATGACAGCTTGGTAGACAAAAGGAAAAGGGTGGGACTGAGAAAGAGCGGGAAAGACAAATGGATTCACTACACACAGTCTATAATTATATTAATTGAAATGCTAATCCTTTGCACATGAACAGCCGCTCATTAGAGAATAATTGCAATGTATATATATTTACACCCACATGTTGTTGTCTTCTCTGTTGGAATCATCAATCGTCCTGTAGGGTTCATCAGAGTCTCTGGTTAATTCAAGTCACAAAGCCATTGAAGTCACAAAGTATTTTATGGTTGTAGGTGGTTAGAATGGATACTTCAGAGTACCATTCAGAAGTCTTCCCTATAGAATATTTGCTTCGGAGGTTGTCGGGATGCTCATTCTAGGTTTACGTAATTTCTAGCTGCAGACTAGCAATTTGTGTCATCTAGAATTTGCTCTTTCTGTTGTGAATCGATAGTCTCAGAGTTGAACCATTTCCAGCCAATGCTCCACATGGGATGGTCTTCTAGTCGTATGGTTTGAATGGTCTTAACCATTCGAGACATCTGGCCTACCATGCGTCTCTTTACACAGTGTCCAAAGAAGGGCCAGACTGGTAATAGAGGTTGCAACATTGGCGGCGGATCATTTTTAGAAAGAGAGGGTCCAGATTGTCTAGCCCAGCTGATTTGTACGGGTCCAGGATTTGCAGCTCTTTCAGAACATCTTCTATCTGGATTTGGGTTAAGGAGAAGCTGGGGAGGCTTGGGCAAGTAGCTGCGTGGGGTGCGGAGCTGTTGGCCAGGGTTGGGGTAAGGATCCTAGGACTAAACACCTCCCTGCAACTGGATCCTGGACTTCCTGACGGGCCGCCCCCAGGTGGTGAGGGTAGGGTACAACACATCTGCCACGCTGTTCCTCAACACTGGAGCCCCCCAGGGGTGCGTGCTCAGTCCCCTCCTGTACTCCCTGTTCACCCACAACTGCATGGCCAGGCATGACTCCAACACTATCATAAAGTTTGCAGATGACACAAAAGGTGGTAGTCCTGATCACCGACAATGACGAGACAGCCTACAGGAAGGAGGTCAGAGACCTGGCCGGGTGGTGCCAGAATAACAACCTATCCCTCAACGTAACCAAGACTAAGGAGATGATTGTGGACTACCGGAAAATGAGGACCGAGCACGCCCCCATTCTCATCGATGAGGCTGTAGTGGAGCAGGTTGAGAGCTTCAAGTTCCTTGGTGTCCACATCACCAACAAACTAGAATGGTCCAAACACAACAAGAAAGTCGTGAAGAGAGCACGACAAAGCCTATTCAGGAAACTAAAATAGATGTGGCATGGGTCCTGAGATCTTCAAAAGGTTCTACAGCTGGAACATCGAGAGCATCCTGACTGGTTGCATCACTGCCTGGTACGGCAATTCCTCGGCCTCCGGCCGCAAGGTGTAACCGGTGTGAAATGGCAAGCAAGTTAGCGGTGGTGAGCGCTAATAGCGTTTCAATAGGTGAGGTCACTTGCTCTGAGACCTTGAAGTAGTGGTTCCCCTTGCTCTGCAAGGGCCTCTGCTTTTGTGGAGCGATGGGTAACGATGACTCGTGGGTGACTGTTGTTGATGTGTGCAGAGGGTCCATGGTTCGAGCCCGGATATGGGCGAGGGGACGGACTAAAGTTATACTGTTACAAAGGCACTACAGAGAGTAGTGCATACGGCCCAGTACATCATTGGGGCTAAGCTGCCTGCCATCCAGGACCTCTACACCAGGAAGTGTCATAGGAAGGCCCTACAAATTGTCAAAGACCATAGCCATCCCAGTCATAGACTGTTCTCTCTACTACTGAATGGCAAGCAGTACCGGAGTGCCAAGTTTAGGACAAAAAGGCTTCTCAACAGTTTTTACCCCCAAGCCACAAGACTCCTGAACATGTAATCTAATGGCTACCTGGACTATTTGCATTGTGTGCCCCCCCAACCCCTCTTTTACGCTGCTGCTACTCTCTGTTTATCATATATGCATAGTCACTTTAACCATATCTACATGTACATACTACCTCAATCAGCCCGACTCACCGTTGCCTGTATTTAGCCTTGCTACTGTTATAGCCTCGCTACTGTATATAGCCTCACTACTATTATTTTTCACTGTCTTTTTACTGTTGTTTTATTTCTTTACTTACCTATTGTTCACCTAATACCTTTTTTGCACTGTTGGTTAGAGCCTGTAAGTAAGCATTTCACTGTTGTATTTTGCGCACGTGACAAATACTTTTTGATTTGATTTGAAGTCCATACAACTTTCTTCAAAGTCTCGCACCTGGACAGATTAGATTAGAATCTGCATTCTTTGGGGTCTCATGTGGTGCAACACAGTCTGGGGAGAGTAAACTGGGTTTTCTCCTGGGTCCAGGTGGGAGCCAGTCAGCAGCCAGCCTCTCTTTCTCCCCCAAGACCCTCCTCCCCATAAACACACAGTATTCCTAGTGAAGGACTGTTCTCTCTCTCTCTCTCTCTCTCTCTCTCTCTCTCTCTCTCTCTCTCTCTCTCTCAAGCTTGATACACAGTCTGTATCAACACCTGAACAGGTGAGAGAACTTCACTGAGAGCAGGTTGATCCATGCTTCTTCTAAGTCTTATCTTGAACAGGTGCATGGTGAACTAACCAGGTTTTTCTCCAGAACCCAGGTATAGCCAGCCAGGAGCCAGCCTATCCTCTTCCCTCAAAATCCCTCTCCCCAGACGCACACATCAGGTCATCTGCACTGACTGTATGTCCCTCTCGTTAAGACCAAAATGTAAATATACAATCAACAGTGATGGACTGTTCTCTCTCCTGTAGAGCTGGATACACAGTCCATATGAAACTCTCCTAAGTATCAACACCTGGACAGATGAGAACATTTCTCTACGAGCTGGGCCTACATTCTCCTGAGCCCCTGTCTGCTCACTTTGACCCAGTCAGCCAGCCAGCCTCCCTTTTCTCCCAAGACCCCTCTCTCCAGACACACAGCCTCTTCAGTGAAGCTGATTATTAAGTCTGTATGAAACATTTCTCCTTAGAAGACACCTGGACATAGAACTACTCAGACCAGGGCCTCCATTTTCCTGAGTCTCAGTATGATGTCCTCATCTGGAACAGGTGCATAGTGAACTGGGTTTTCTCTAGTATAACCATCCAGGAAGCAGGCAGGTCATGGAAGACAGAGCACAGCACAGCCTACATCCCTCCATCTACCCTTCCTCCCCCAGGGCCCTTCTCTCCCCAGACACACACAGCCCCCATCCCTCCATCTTCACATCCATCTACCCCCTTCCCATAGGAACCCTCTCCTCTCTCCCTAGACACCCACAGCTCTCTCTGGGTAACATCAGTGTGGGGGCTAGTGCCTGGATAATTTATTATCCATGACTGCTGTGGGAGACACTGTGTGGTGGGAGACCAGCTAGAATGGAGGGTAGATAGAGCATATCTACATCCCAAATAGCACTCTATTCCCTATCCAGTGCAGTACGTTTGACCAGGGCCCATACGGCTGTAGTCAAAAGTACTGGACTATGTAGGGAATAGGGTGCCATTTGGGACACACACCATATCCCAGCTAAAGGAGATGGAAACTTCTCTTCTTACCAGGCAGTATGTCATGAGTGGAGCTGCACCAAAAACAGGATGAACCCCAAATAGCACCCGTTTCCTTATAAAGTGTGCTACCTTTGACCAAGGCCCGTAGAACTAGGCAAAGGTAGTACACTATATATAGGGACGTCAAAGGTTCAGGCTTCTGCACAAAACAAACAGAAACTCTAGTCTCTACAGCGCCGGTTAAATTGTGTTTAAGAGCATTTTTGAACTCTCTAAATGGTTTAACTTCTTGACCATACTTGAGACGCAGACGTCTCAAGTATGCACCTGGAAATGCAAATGCGCTACGCTAAATGCTAAATGTACTCGTTACAACTCAATCTTTGATCAAAATTCACAAGCAGGGTATTGAATTAAAGCTACACTCGTTGTGAACCTAGCCAGCAAGTCAGATTTTTAAAATGCTTTTCGGCGAAAGCATGAGAAGCTATTATCTGATAGCATGCACCCCCCAAAATGCCAGCACGACACGTAAACAACAGATTTTGCGGTAGCCGGCGCTACCCAAAACGCAGAAATAAAATATAAAACATTCATTACCTTTGACGAGCTTCTTTCTTGGCACTCCTATATGCCCCATAAACATCACTATTGGGTCTTTTTTTCGTTTAAATCGGTCCATATATACCCAAAATAGCTTTGTATGGAAGCTGTGTCATTCAGAAAAAAACATTGTTTTTAAACGCTGCGTAATTTTTTTAAATTAAAAAAGTCGACGATAAACTTTCACAAAACACTTCGAAATCCTTTTGTAATCCAACTTTAGGTATTAGTAAACGTTTATAATCTATCAAAATGATTACAGGGCGATGTATTTTCAATAGGTCTTCGCTTGCAAATCAATGGCTGCTAATGTCTTCATCAACAACATCCGGGTGAAGACTGGGAAAATGGATGCCAGATAGATGGATTTTCCAACAATTAATTCAATTGAAAATGACGACAATGGCGACATCGTGTGGAATCTGTATGAATTGCAGGCAGGTCGATATTAAATTCTGTTCTCTTTTAACAACTCGTGGAAGTGACTTATGGAAATTATTTTTAGCTTTCAGAGAGCAGTTTTTCTTGCGTTTTTCAATGAAACACACTATCTGTTATAGTCACAGCCGTGATTTAACCAGTTTTATAAACTTCAGAGTGTTTTCTATCCACACATACTAATCATATGCATATACTATATTCCTGGCATGAGTAGCAGGACGCTGAAAAGTTGCGCGATTTTTAACAGAATTTTCGAAAAAGTAGGGGGTAGAAGTAAGAGGTTTTAAATGACTGAGAAATAGATGTCATTGTTGCAATAGTTTGTGAGTGGGCAGCATTCATCCTCAATTGACATGTTGAATTATTTTGCCATATTACATTATGTTTTGCCTAATTTCCCTAATGTGGACAGTTTGTGTTACTACACTATAAAAGTAAACAGTTGTTTTTACGGTAACTTACTGGCAGCCAGTTACCTGTAAGTTACTGTAAAAAAAAAGGACAGTAATGTACTGTTAATACAACGTTTCATTGGAATTTATGGTAACATACTGTAATGACGTGGCCCATTCTGAATGTAGGTCGTACCCCCCCCCCCCCCCCCCCCTCCCGGTTTAGTACCTCAGGTCATTAATACCGGGTAGAAACTACCATGCAGTATAGAGGTAAAGAGCCTAGAGAGAGCAAAGAAAGACTTGGCCAAACTCCTAAATCCCCAAAATGGGAGAATTAAACATTATTTCTACCTATGAGAATGTGGGAATGGTCCGTGGACACTTAAGGGACAGTCATGTTGAGTGTGTTTCATGTGGTGATCTCATGAAGGACAGGAAATATACAGAACTGTACCTCTGAATGTATCCATTTCTCAATTATGGGGTTTGCATCTAATTCTTGTATAAAAATGAATGAGTAAAGATGAAACTATTTGTGAAATTAGAGAATTGTCTTCCATATTATTATTATAATGTATTATTTTTACCTTTATTTAACTAGGCAAGTCAGTTAAGAACAAATTCTTATTTTCAATGACGGCTTTGGAACAGTGGGCTAACTGCCTTGTTCAGGGGCAAAACTACAGATTTTGACCTTGTCAGCTCGGTGATTCGATCTTGCAACCTTTCGTTACAAGTCCAATGCTCTAACCACTAGGTTACACTAGGTGACTAGATAGTCAGTGGCCACGCCCCCGTGAGGCAAGCCATTACATCAGTTATCATGGAACTGCCTTTTCTACTGAAATACTACCATGTGACGAAAGGTATATTTCATGTTTAACCTCTCTGGGATATGTGGGACGCTAGTGTCCCACCTGGCCAAAAGCCAGTGAAAATACAGTACGCCAAATTCAAATAAATTACTATAAAAATCAAACTTCCATGAAATCACACATGCAAGATACCAAATTAAAGCTACACTTGTTGTGAATCCAGCATGTCAGATTTCAAAAAGGCTTTTCGGCGAAAGTAAACTATGTTATTATCTGAGGATAGCACCTCCGTAAACAAAGACAGAAAAACATATTTCAACCCTGCAGGCGCGACACAAAACGCAGAAATAAAGATATAATTAATGCCTTACCTTTGACAAGCTTCTTTTGTTGGCACTCCAATATGTCCCATAAACATCACAAATGGGACCATTTTATTTCGATTAATTCCGTTGATATATATCCAAATAGTCCATTTATTTGGCGCGTTTGATCCAGAAAACACCGGTTCCGACTGGCGCAATGTGACTACAAAATATCTCAAAAGTTACCTGTAAACTTTGCCAAAACATTTCAAACTACCTTTGTAATACAACTTTAGGTATTTTTTTATGTAAATAATCGCTAAAATTGAAGACGGGATGATCTGTGTTCAATACAGGAGGAAAACAAACTGTAGCTAGCTTTCAGGTCACGCGTCTCTAACAAAGAGTCCTCTTCACTCTAGCCTCGTTCTGAACAGTGTTACTTCTTCATTGCACAAAGGAAAAACCTTAACCAATTTCTAAAGACTGTTGACATCCGGTGGAAGCGATAGGAACTGCAAGAAGGTCCCTTAGAAATCTGGATTCCCAATGAAAGCCCATTGAAAAGAGAGTGACTTCAAACCAAAAAATCTGAATGTTTTGTCCTCGGGGTTTCATCTGCCAAATAAGTTTTGTTATACTCACAGACATGATTCAAACAGTTTTAGAAACATCAGAGTGTTTTCTATCCACATCTACTAATAATATGCAATACTATTCTTCTGGGGATGAGTAGCAGGCAGTTTAATTTGGGCACGCTTTTCATCCAAAATTCAGAATGCTGCCCCCTATCCTAGAGAAGTTAACTAACCTCCAAACAAGCTTCAATGCCATACAACACTCCTTCCGTGGCCTCCAACTGCTCTTAAACGCTTGTAAAACCAAATACATGCTTTTCAACCGTTCTCTGCCCGCACCCGCCCGTCCGACTAGCATCACTATTCTGGACGGTTCTGACTTAGAATATGTGGACAACTACACATACCTAGGTGTCTGGCTAGACTGTAAACTCTCCTTCCAGACTCATATTAAACATCTCCAAATCATAATTAAATCTAGAATCATCTTCCTATTTCGCAACAAAGCCTCCTTCACTCATGCCGCCAAACTTACCCTCGTAAAACAGTCTATCCTACCGATCCTCGACTTCAGCGATGTCATCTACAAAATAGCTTCCAATACTCTACTCAGCAAACTGGATGCAGTCTATCATAGTGCCATCCGTTTTGTCACCAATGCCCCATATACCACCCACCACTGCGACCTGTATGCTCTAGTCAGCTGGCCCTCGCTACATATTCGTCGGCAGACCCACTGGCTCCAGGTCATCCAAAGCCAACACCTCTTTTGGCCGACTTTCCTTCCAGTTCTCTGCTGCCAATGACTGGAACGAATTGCAAACATTTCTGAAGTTGGAGACTTATATCTCTCTCACTAACTTTAAACATCAGCTATCTGAGCAGCAAACCGATCACTGCAGCTGTAGCCCACCCAATCTACCTACCTCATCCCCATATTTTTTAAATGTACTTTTCTGCTCTTTTGCACACCAGTATTTCTACTTGCACATCACCATCTGCTCATCTGTCACTCCAGTGTAATTATAATTACTTCGCTACTATGGCCTATTTATTGCCTTACCTCCTCATGCCATTTGCCCACACTGTATATAGACATTATTTTTTTTCTATTGTGTTATTGACTGTACGCTTGTTTATTCCATGTGTAACTCTGTGTTGTTGTTTGTGTCGCACTGGTTTGCTTTATCTTGGCCAGGTCGCAGTTGTAAATGGGAACTTGTTAAACTGGCCTACCTGGTTAAATAAAGGTGAAATCATTATATATATTTTTTTTTTAATTAGTGATGAGCTTTGAGGGTTCTATGGTGTTGAACGCTGAGCTGTAGTCAATTAATAGCATTCTCACATTGGTGTTCCTTTTGTCCATGTGGGAAAGGGCAGCGTGGAGTGCAATAGAGATTGCAACATCTGTGGATCTGTTTGGGCGTTATGCAAATTCGAGTGGGTCTACGGTTTCTGTGATAATGGTGTTGTTGTGAGCCCTTACCAGCCTTTCAAAACACTTCATGACTACGGACGTGAGTGCTACGGGTCTGTAGTCATTTAGGCAAGTTGCCTTCGTGTTCTTGGGCACAGGGACTATGGTGGTCTGCTTGAAACATGTTTATATTACAGACTCAATCAGGGACATGTTGAAAATGTCAGTGAAGACACTTGCCAGTTGGTCAGCACATTCCCGCAGCACACGTCCTGGTAATCCGTATGGCCCCGCAGCCTTGTGAATGTTGACCTGTTTAAAGGTCTTACTCACGTCGGCTACGGAGAGCGTGATCACATAGTCGTCCCTTCTAGTCAGCTTCACTGTTCATGCCTTGTACATGGGAAAGGTGCTGTGTGGGAAGATTGAGGGAGGCTGTGCTCTGACTCTCGTGGCCTGGCTGGTTCACCTTAGCCTGGGTACCAGTCTGTTCGTGCTATCATTCCACTTTTTACCAGTCCTTAACAAGGAGTGTCAAGAAGGGGAGTGATAGTACAGACAGACTGGTACCCAGGCTAGGTTCACTTAGCCCTGGAGAAAACCAGGTTCACTCTGAACTCTCAGAGATGTTACCAGTGCAGATACTGTACATCATGACTTAGAAGAAAAGTTTTGTATTCCCTTTTAAGGTTTTGTATGGACGTAATAACCAGATTCACTAGAGAAAATGAAAACACTACATATCCTTAGACACACACACACGTTAACCCGGTGAATTAGAACCTTAGTGGGCAGGGATTTACCCAGGGGCCTGGCCAGGCAGGACACACATCAACTAGGAAGGGAAGGAACACTCAGGACAGAACCAGATCACAAATCCACATTATAACACTCTTAGGCATCCTTCCACAGAGGACATGATATAAAACAATAAACCATCCACAGCATAGTGATGGGGTATAACTGTACCCTAGCTGATGATATGAGAGAAATATTCAAGGAAATGTGTCTTATGTGCAGTGTGTCCCCTTACGAAAAAAAGAGTGCAATATAACTGCAGTATGCTGCAACTACTGCATACAAAATACGTTTTTTTAACTGCAGTCATTTTGCAGTGTAATTGCAGTTAGAGTGTAGTATAACTGCAGTTCACTGCAGTTATTCTGCAATTACGGCATTCAAAATACCAGTCGACTGCAGTTACTGCACTGTTACTGCAGTTTCAAAACTGCAATCTTTTTTTGTAAGTGTGTGTGTGTGTCTGACTACTCTGTGGAGGCATTATGAAATTCAAACAGTAGCTAATTTATTTCTTGCTGAGCCTATTTCTGTCAATATTTACTAGCAGCAGGGGCCTCTTGCTTCTGTGGTCAAATAACACTAGCAACGTGTGCAACAGACCCATAAGCTACTGATAATGCATGAGGGTAAAGAGATGTGGAGAGTGAACTGTTTTGGCGTATCTGAGGAAGAAAGAGGACACGTACAGTACACACTTTGTAGCTAGCTGACTTACGTCTCTTTGGCTGACCATGTTTGTGTTTTAGTGAGATTAACATCAGCGGGTGGTTTTCAATGGGTTATGGAAGCTGTATTGGTTTAGTGTAATTCAAATCTGACCTCATGGCGACTTAACTGTGTAAGGTGACATGACACATGGCTGCTGCTAGCCCATCACAGCTAACTAGCCGGCACAACACAGCTAACTAGCCCACCACAGCTGACTAGTGCAACACAACTAACTAGCTAGCACACAACAGATAACTAACTAGTTCAACACAGCTAACTAGCTAGCGCAACACAGTTAACTAGCTAGCACACCACAGCTAACTAGCTAGCACACAACAGCTAACTAGCGCAATACAGCTAACTATCTAGCACACCACAGCCCACTTAGTAGGACTAACACGTATGTGTCTTTCTGTCTCTGTGTTTTCAGTTGACGGCTGCATACACAAAGCGGCAGGCTCCTGTCTGTATGAAGAATGTATCACACTCAACGGCTGTGAAACCGGCAACGCCAAGATCACCTGTGGCTACGACCTACCGGCTAAATGTGAGTACCGTTTAATCCATTA